>NC_079172.1:71614255-71636755 GCF_947568905.1 Ostrea edulis | reverse complement strand
GGTGAGTAAGCACAAAGTTCATATCCGAAGTTGATTGAATACCATGTGCAATTAGTTTCGGATCCATAAATTTTATAGAACAGAGGGTTACAATTCGGCATAAATACACGTTTCAGTATTTTTTGCTCTAAAGACAAATCTATGTATACATGTGGATATTGTGTATTTGTATGTAGTATATCAAACGGTGGATTCTGAGTATGTCTTCCCGTTCTCTTTGTAATTTCTCCTTCCCTTGTTCATAAGCCTTTTGAGTTTACAAAATGCTGACCTCCACCTGATATTATTGCATAAAGAATTCTGTTTTCAATTCCCCGTCTTAGCAACACCACAAATGTATAGAGTTATATTTAGACTCACTACATATCAATAATAATTTTTAATAGCACATGTATATATATCTTACCTAATTACATTCATATAATATGGTATACTATGTAACTTTTTCCATTATTGAAAGTACTCGCACCTCAGCAGTTAGAGATAAAATAAAAGGTTAAGAGGTCTTCCTGCTTTCAAATTTCTCAGACACCAGTTTCTTCAAATAATGTATCTATGCCCAAAGGCGGATCCAACGCCAGTGACCCCACCCCTTGTTTAGTGTGTTTCGCCTGACCTCTGAGACTGTAACTCTCCGTTCTGAAATTTATGGATCTGAAATTAATTGCACATGGTATTTAATCAACTTCGGATATGTACATTTTGCTTACTCACCACCTCCCCCCTTTCCAGCTTTTAAAACTGTATCAGTCAAGCTGAAAGCCTACATCAAAGAGGAGGCAAATTTTATTTATATGTGGTAATTTTCACAGGGGCTTAAGATACCATTTCTAATAAAAGAGTTCGGTTATACAACCTGTTTCGTTTCGTTTCGGTGGGTTTCGTTTCGGTAGATTTCGTTTTGCACTTTACAGGTACCCACCTACATCTACATGTATATATTTCGGCATCGTCGGAAACCCACGGTTAATTACGCTTCGTTCCTTTCTCCATCACCCGTGGGTTCATTCATTCCTACTCGCTGTGTGTCTGCCTGTATGTATGTATGCTGAACTTAAGGAACATTTTCATCGTGTCTGAGAGCTATGTAGATACATGTAGGTATACATATATACACAGATATCTATAGGCTTGTAGGGAGGGCTGACAGCGGATACACGTCAGGGACGTAGCAACAGAGGGGGGGGGGGGGGGGGGGGGAGGGCCTGATCCCCTCCCCACTTTTTGAAATTTTTCCCTTTCTTCTTATTTTTTTTTTACATGTTAAAACTCTTTTTGGTCCGGCTTGCTAATTTGTCCGAACGAATGTCTATTTCATCCGAACAAATCCGTAATTCGTCCGAACGAATTACTAATATGTCCGAACAAATAGCTAATTCGTCCGAACAAATTGCTAATTTGTCCGAACGAATGTCTATTTCGTCAGAACAAATCGGTAATTCGTCCGAACGAATTACTAATATGTCCGAACAAATAGCTAATTTGTCCGAACAAATAGATAATTCGGCCGAACAAATTGCTAATTTGTCCGAACGATTTTCTATTTCGTCCGAACAAATAGCTAATTCGTCCGAACGAATAATATATTTATATATGGCCTTTCTACGCCGCCGTAGGTTCACACTTGAATGATTTTGGTCAGAAATTGATTGTCTGATTTATAATCAGGCCGTGTCGATTTTGGCGGTTTCTGGTAATTTCCATAAAATAATGCCTGACATGAATAAATTTTAACTCTATTAATTAAAATTTTTGGTGATGGTCAACATGTCGGACTATCGGACCGTCGGAATATTGAACCGTCGGACTACCGGCCCGTCGGACTATCGAACAGTCGGAATACTGGGCTTGCGCCGCGCATAGGCCTAAATTTTGCAGCCCTTCACCGGCAATGGCGACGTCTCCATATGAAGGAAATATTCTCCAGAGGGACGTTAAACAATATTCAAACAATTGAATTTATTATCGCTTAATTTCGAGAAAGGCATCACTCGCGAAATAAGATTTCACGCTTTTAATTTTCTGTCGCTAAATTACATGCATGAAGACATGACACATGTCACGTGAATTCATGTTCGCGCGATTTGACTAATAATTCGCCATCGTAAGGAATCTTCATTAAGCTGATTTCCCCTTAATAGGTTGTGGACTCTTTATTTCTTCGTCATTTGCGACATTCACTCCACTTTGATTAAATATATTTTGGGAACTATGGACGATTTGGTTTTCATTTTTTCATGTTACTTTCTACTAAAACGGTACATTTTATAAACTAAACATGGCAAATTGGAAAAACCTCAATATCCAAATATCATTCTACACATATAGCCTCCATTTTCCATCCATATCAGATTTTTCTTATTCCTCCTTCACTGATACGATTCATCTGTCTGCTGTAAACTGGAAAACATTCGCCTCCGTTTTATTTTCGCCCATTTCGTCAGTGAAGGAATTTACGACTGGTCGAAAATTTTCTTTTCTTCAATCTCTTTTTTAACACAACTGTGTGTGGGCGAATTTAAAACGGAGCGAAACCGTTATCAAGTGTAGAACGGCGAAAATAACACGGGGCGAAAATAAGCCTGTATACTGTATATAAATGTTATGATAAGTCAACAGGAAATGTCTATGCGCCGCATCTCAGCATTTGTACATGTATGGTAAATCATACAGCCATATAGCTGAAATTAAATTCGTTAAGAAGGGGATTAGCATACCTGAGAAAACAGTTATGGATGGAAAGCAGAAAATAATTATGTAAAACAATATCTAGAAATTTTTACTTATTTAGCCAAAAATAGTTTTAGAAGAAAGTAACATGAAAAAATTAAAATTCTGGCAAGACTCGGACACAAAATCTAACAGACATATTAACTCATATTCAGAGTATACAATTTTAAATGTTAAAAGGACACGGAATATTACTTATATTATTTTTTCATTTGGATTTTGACAGAAATCAGCCATTCTGACTATATGTATCATAATTCATCTCTGTGGGGGCATAAATTTGACACACATTTTTAAACATGGTAAACAACTTCTTTAATTCTTCATCATTTGTTTTCTTATCATTAATTGTTTGAACAATTGTATGCTGCGTTTTATTCATAGAAGGAATTTTGATCACCATTGGTGCCATGTGGAGAATTGGGCTATGGATAGTTCTTTTCCACTCTCTTCTGTCTTTGGTTTTCCTGGCGGCTTCGTCCCGTGACCAGAATCCCAATTGTTTCCTTTCTCTGACCATAGTTCTTCTCCATGTTTCCTTTCTCTGTCCACAGTTCTTCTCCGTGTTTCCTTTCTCTGTCAACAGTTATTTTCCGTGTTTCCTTTCTCTGTCCACAGTTCTTTTCCGTGTTTTCTTTCTCTGTCCACAGTTCTTCTCCATGTTTCATTTTTCTATCCACAGTTCTTCTTCGTGTTTCCTTTCTTTATCCACAGTTCCTCTCCACGTTTCCTTCCTCTATCCCAGTTTTTTTTTTCGTGTTTCCTTTCTCTGTCCACAGTTCTTCTCCATGTTTCATTTCTCTGTCCACAGTTCTTTTCCGAGTTTCCTTTCTCTGTCCACAGTTCTTCTCCATGTTTCCTTTCTCTGTCCACAGTTCTTTTCCATGTTTCATTTCTCTATCCACAGTTCTTCTCCATGTTTCATTTCTCTATCCACAGCTCTTCTCCACGTTTCCTTCCTCTATCCACAGTTCTTTTCCGTGTTTCCTTTCTCTGTCCACAGTTCTTTTCCGTGTTTCATTTCTCTATCCACAGTTCTTTTCCACGTTTCTTTCTCTGTCCACAGTTCTTCTCCACGTTTCCTTTCTCTGTCCACAGTTCTTCTCCATGTTTCCTTTCTCTGTCCACAGTTCTTTTCCATGTTTCATTTCTCTATCCACAGTTCTTCTCCATGTTTCATTTCTCTATCCACAGTTCTTCTCCACGTTTCCTTCCTCTATCCACAGTTCTTTTCCGTGTTTCCTTTCTCTGTCCACAGTTCTTTTCCGTGTTTCATTTCTCTATCCACAGTTCTTTTCCACGTTTCTTTCTCTGTCCACAGTTCTTCTCCACGTTTCCTTTCTCTGTCCACAGTTCTTCTCCATGTTTCCTTTCTCTGTCTACAGTTCTTCTTGTTTCCTTTCTCTATCCACAGTTTTTCTCCACGTTTCCTTCCTTTGTCCACAGTTCTTCACGTTTCCTTCCTCTATCCACATTTCTTCTCCACGTTTCCGTTCTCTGTCCACAGTTCTTCATGTTTCCGTTCTCTGTCCACAGTTCTTCTCCATGTTTCCTTTGGTCTTCCTTGCTTTGTTTAGGTGTGCAGTTTATGGTTGTTCCCACATGGTTGTTAGTTCTATCTAATTTTGTTGGTCTAAGATTAGTTCAGATAATCGTTTCTGGTGCGTATCTCAAAGTGAGTTCACATTCATATTAACTTTGGAGTGTTATTCAGGATTTCTCTCTTAACCAATCATATATTTCTTGACGTTTTATCACCTAACAGATTGTGCGTTAAAAAATTTACCAAAGCATATTTGGGTCAAATGTTCATCGACTTCAATGTAAAAAAAAAATGAAAATGATACAGTTTCTAGGTTTTGACTGTTGAAATATAATGTTCTAATGTGTTATAAAGCACGTGTTTTATTTGTTGAAGGAATAAGAAAAATTTAAAACTTGTAAAATTTCTTATCAGTTATTGGCTTTGGTTGAGGTCTACTCGTGACTACACGGACCTTGTAGTGGTTCACCTAGGCCTAAGTTCTCGGTCACCCAAAACCTGACCAGGTCTGTATAAACACGAGTATACCCGAACAGAAGTCAATAATTGTATTTGTGTAATATAAATATACAAGCATCCCAAGTTAATGAAGATTCAAGTAATTAATGACCTCTGGGGGAAAGGGGGTCAGCATTTGAATAATTTTTTATACGAGGTAATTTTTTTCCAATAAAACCAATTATGGTGTCTCAATAGGGAATCAAATATATAATATGGGTAGATATAATAATCTTTGAACAGTTTCCTTTCAAGGACCATTGATCATGATTTTAGTCATATCAATATGTAAGGATTTCAAGTAATGCACATCATGAAGAGTTTCGCTTAAATATGGAGTAAAGGTTTATATGAGAATGTATGGGAAATCTGAAGAAAAAATTCAAGAGTAGCAAGGCGCACCAAATCATAACACCGATTAAAGGTTTCAAGTTGTGTTAATTAAAATTTTCTTTAACGACCTAGGGTTAAGCATCTTTCCAAGTCAAGAATTTCTTATCCGATCCGCTCCACTTTATGTGGAGATGAGCGAATCAGAAACCCATGACATAGGAAGATTGGTGTGTGTGTGTGAAAGAGGATGGATTTTTGAGGGTGGGCTAAGAATCGGGGATCAAATTTTACATGATATAATATATGAATATAAGGAAAAGATCTTTAAATTTTTTTGCAGAACAGGAAGGCTATGCTAATCATATTTTAAATGCAACCCCATTTTGTGTGGAGTCAAGTTCGATTTAATCATAACCTCTATGGGGCTAGTAAGGGGTCATAAAATGAGAATCAAAAACGAGTATAAAGATCTTGGTATGGGCTAAGGTGACTGGTGGGTGATATGACCCATGAGCCTCTTGTTTCATCCACAGCATCGAAAGATGAAATATTCGTTTAGAAAAGAGGACAGGAACATACTCATACATTTATCAATATTTTTTGATATCATATTTTTAAAAGAAATACATGTACATAACGTTCGTGTAGAACATGCTGGGCCTTGATCTGAAGTAATTTTTCATCTTATAAGAAGGTCCATATACGCATCATCAAAAGACATAATTATCTAGTTTTGAAGTTAATCTTGATTTTAAGGATTTAGAATTTATATTCAGATTTAGATTATTTGGAATGCATAATGCTCAGTACCATTTGAGGAATTATTAGAGAACCGAGTCACGTGTTCAGTTTGCTGATGTAAACGTTAACAACTAGTCACAAAGTAATCAAGATATCACACTAAACAGACTCATTATGAAAACAAGTGAAATTACGTTTTATGCATAAAAAAATTACATTTTCATTTTTCGTAACGAGATCCAAAATACTATCAAACTAAGATTGCGATATACATTTCACATTTTAAGCGTTTGAGCTTCGAGTATTTACGAATCAGCATTTAATATAATCCCACCCCAATGGTTGTTGCCTTAAAGCTTATAACTGTTGCTATCGTTATGTTTTTTTTGTTTTTTACAGGGTTTGTAGGATGTTACATCTACACAGGTCACATGGACAGGTATTCCAATTTTACGAATTCGGAATTTCCTTTATCAAACAATCAACGTTCTGCCACTAATGAATGCACACAGCACTGTTTACAAAAAGAGGAGAAATACATGTACGCTGGGCTAATGGTGAGTGCATGTAGGATCAATGTATTATTATAGTTATATATTAACACGTGTTTTCATCGATCACGTGGTTACTCGAGTAATGTCAGATGAAATCTATTCATTTATGTTCTAACTTCGTTTCACTCAAACGAACATAAATCATTTACCATATAAAACAATACATTATATAGGATAGGAGGCGAAGCGCTCAGATTTATTAACACATTGAAACCGTCACATAACCAATGTATCAAACACATTCTCAATACTCCATTGCTACATGCAATTCATCAATATGCCACCACCCTGTACAGCATGACCAATTCTCCGAAAGAAACACAAACTATATATATATATATATATATATATATATATATATATATATATATAAAGCACAAACAAACAATTATAACACCCAACCTTACGTTTACCCCTAACACTGAATGACACAGCAACTGTGTGGGATTGCATCAGTGTGTATAAGTAGCGCTTTAGGAGCATAACAAAGCTTCCTTTATTAGGGAAGTCGTTGTGGCCGAGTGGACTTACGCACTGGTTTGACAATCTTGCTAGGCGGTGGGTGCCGTACGTCGCTGGTTCGACCCCGGGCTGGGGCGAAAATTTTCAGTACCTAGTTGTGATTATTTAGTGCTTTATATATATATATATATATATATAATCCAAATAGAAAGAGTTGATATCACACAGTCAAAATAATTCAATAAAAAAGCAGGAAAATATACAGTTCCAAAATATATTTAAATCACTAGCATTTAACATCCATCCTCAGGTGAATATAAATTTTAAATAATGAATACAAAGTTGTTTATCTTAGAGACGTCTATTGTGACGATCTGAGGATGGATGTTAAAATCCAGAAAGCGCTAGTGATTTAAATATATTTTGGAACTGTATATTTTCCTGCTTTTTTTTATTGAATTATATATATATATATATATATATATATATATATATATATATATATATATATATACATACATATATATATATATATATATATATATATATATATATATATATATATATATTCATATTTATGATATAATCAATCGATGTCATAATCATAATTCCAATAAAGAAACCTTTATTTGGGAAGGGTGGGTGGGAATTTATAAAACGTGAAATATCCTGCGAATCTGAGCCTTCGAATGGCACATTCACACAAATACTGATACTAATTCACTCATGCGTACTAGCTGCTATTTAAATACCCAATCACTATGCAATCATTCACTCGTTCCAAAACACAACTTCCCACGTGTACAAACAATGTTAGGGTACCCATGATAAATACATTTATGTTCTAACTTCGTTTCACTCAAACGAACATAAATCATTTACCATATAAAGCAACGCATTATATAGGATAGGAGGCGAAGCGCTCAGATTTCAAAAAATAAAGGATAATGAAGTTAGGAAAATTTAATATCCAGATGCTTAGAAACAGTTAATTTTTCAAACAGCGTTTCTTTGACATAGCCATCTTTTGCTTTCTCAGAATTCCATCTACCATGTTTTTTTGAAAATTCAGTCATGTATCCCTGCGGCAGCTGCTGCTGTTGCACCCCCCAATCTTAAACTATGTAAACCAAACTTTTTCTTTTCTAACCCAATTTCTTCAAGCGCGGAAAGGATAATCTCTCGTGCTCGTGAATATGATAAAGGCTTCTGAGCATTTCTAAGCCTATAGCAATTAGATTTTTTCAGGTAAGTAATCTGTCTGAAAATGAATTCATTTGAAGAACACTCTATTCCAGCCATGTCTAAGTATCTACACAACATATTTACCGGGCATGTCTTAGAGCCTGTTTTAGCGATACAAACACTAGAACCTTCATTATACTTATCCGTTTTACTTCTAGAGATAAATATGGAAACGTGTTGATCATAAAAAGAAATGTCCGAACGTTTAATGTTTAAAATTTCGGAAAATCTGAGAAATCCTGAATATCCCAAAAGACAAATGGTAACAATGCGTAAATCTGGAAGACGACTTTTGTTATTTCCATATTTTTCTGCAAGTAGCAATGAATGGTGCGGCAAAATGGGTTCTTTCTTTATGACTGGTTTCCTACATTCTCTCAAAATTCCTTCCCTAACCTAACCTGAATAACTAGAGAGGAATGCCATGGATCTGAGTAACCTGCTTTATGTGCCCAGGAAATGGCACTAACAGCTTCCTCCACTTTAGCTGCAGAAACAAATTGTTTACAAATAAACATTAAATACATTGCCACTGTCATTTCTTCCGAAGGAAGAGATGATAAACTTGAATTATGTGATGTAAACCATCTACAGAACTTGTTAAATACATACTTATATTTCTTTCGGGTGTTTTCAGCCTTGGCCTTCAAGCAGTATCCAGGGAGAAGTGCAGCAAGTTCGCTAAGTTCAGGGTCCGAGTAGATTTGAATATTCGCCCACCTGCCCTTGCAGAATATATCTGAAAAACGTGTATTGGCAGAACAAAACTTATTAATTCATAATCAAATACATATATATGGATTTGTATAAAATCAATATACGAATTCACAACACATTTATATATACACATAATTCGCAATAAAAATATCCGTAAATCGTCTGCAATATGCATCTCGCATACCAGGACCTTATGATTATTTTACATCAATGCGTCTCCAATCCTATAGACTCCGATGGATAGTTCCAAATATTACATAAGTTTAACCAATCATCTGCACTGCATATTGACACCAGGACCTGTTTAAAAACAGAATCACGCATCTGCAATGTGCTCCTGTACACCAGGACCAGCTTATTTATTGCTCGTTGCATCCAATCTAATAGCCAGAACATTTGATGAGAATATAGGAGAACCTACAGAATTACTGTTATAGAATTACTGTTATCTCCTTGTTCGTAAATTCTGTAATGCTCATGAAATTCTAAAATCTCTTTAACAATAGGCATGCATTCATTACTTTCATCAAAAATAAATGACCAAAAATATGATGAAGGCAATTTAGGAACAATGATTGTACTCCGAGCGCTAGTTTCTATCAAATGTAAAATGCATTTGCCAATCATTGAAATGGGAGGGACAAGCCAGTTATTATCTCCCTCCAATAAAAAACTGAAGCAATCTACACCTTCTGTACCGGGATTCCAAAATAAGGAATTGAAACGGTCTAACTTTGTATTCTTAAAGCTAGCGAAACGGTCAACATCAAATGGACCCTAAAAACTGCTAATAAACTGGTAAAATTCGTCTGTTATCTCCCAATCTTCGTAATCTATAATTCTGCTCAAATAATCTGCTCTTAAATTTTCACTTCGGGGAATCCACTGTGCGTCAATACTAATACCATTTGATTAACAAATTTGAAAAATGCTCAATGATATTTCATGTAAATCTCTTTTCATACTTCCGCTTTCAATGATTTTAACACAGTTCTGATTGTCGGTGAACCATTTTAATGTTCTCCCCCGCAAGTTCTTGCAAAAAGATAGACCTAATTGAATAGCTTTCAATTCCCTCCAAGTGGAACTTCTTGTTTTTTCAACTTCATCCCATGTACAATGACAAATTTTCTCATCTATTTCGACAGTGTATGCCGCTCCCGTAACATCGCTAGCATCTGAATACACAACATGCTTCCTTGAGAAGCTTTGGAGGCTTTTACAATTGTATGATCTTAAATATTTCCTCCAGAAATATATTTCAGGTAAAATTGAATCTAAAACAATGTGACCTAATTTTCTATCCCAAGAGACCCGACTCTCGATAGCAACGTGGCAGGTACGTCTCATAAGTCTAACCACATTTCCCATGACAGGTAGCATTGATATAATTTTTCCTGTGAATTGCGCTACGATTCTCGCAGACACACTTGGTAAAGCAATAATAACCCTTTCTAAACAAACCTCTAGGTCTACAATTCTCCGCTGTGGTATACTCAAACTGAAATCAAAAGATCTCCATATAACAATTCCAACCATTCAATTTCCTGTATAGGATATGAAATAGATTTTTTCTCATTTATGAAAAAACCTGCAGAAGTTAAAGACTGCCTTATAAAATTGGTGGCGTAAATACATTTACTTTCAGACCTCGCCTAGACAGGACCATCATCTAAATATAAAACCACTTTAAGGTTATTTTTCTCCAGTACTTTACCAATGGTCTTAAACATTTAGTGAACACATAAGGAGCTGATGAAAGGCCAAAAGGTAAAACAGCGAAACAAAAATAATTTCCGTTCCACGAAAACCCCCAAAAGTGTTGAAAACTAGGTTCAATATCTATATGCAGGTTGCACCACTCTATTAATTTTGCCTATATGTTCTTACCAAAATTACTCACCTTTGACCTGACCCTGCTGCCTTAAAGTAAACTTTTCAGAAGTTGTACTTTCACATCATGTAGTACAGTTCTTAATGAGCATTTTCATACCAAAAAATACATACCCATCCAGCAAGGCGTGAGAGTTTGTTTACATTGAAGTCAAGCACGTGCAAAATCAGCTGGTCAAAAGCCAAATCACCCACCTCTACAACAAAAATTCAAAAAAATATTTAAATCCTTCTTTCATGGTTTTTACTCACAAAATTTCAAACACAATACTTGAATTTACATCTCATAAAAAATTGGAGAGCCTACCTCATAAGAAAAGTCCCATAAAACATGCAAAGTTCCAGGAATTATTTTCTTTCGGCCATGATTCGACGTGAACCTCCACATAAATAGAGTGATGCAACCTGCATGATGGTATCCCGACTGTAAATCGAATTTGGTCATATAGCAATTCCTTTCAAAATACTGAATAGCGATTTCCCAATCTTCGAATTTTACTTTTTCTTTCCTTATGAAATTGTTCAAGAAACTAAGATCTAAAATAAGTCTTTTCTTTTCGTGGTTTTCTGCTACGCTCAAAGGATTAATCATATAAGGTTTTTTTCTTCTACCTGAACTATTCTACCCGAGTCTATCAGCTCTTGGACAGTTGCTGAAACAAAATCTGCATTCAACAAAGCTGATTTATTATTCCCAAATTGCATTGACGGCGGGTAAGATTCAAATTCAAGAGAATAACCATTTTCAATAATCGAAAAAACAGAGTCGTAAGTTTCAATATCTTTCCAAAACAAACTATTATGAAATAAACTTTTCTTTATCCTGCCTGTAATCTGATTACATTTATTTTCAAAATTTAGCAGAGTATTTTCATGCTATCAGTGATATCGGAAATAACGGACCAGCTTGAACACGAATTATACTTATCATTATTTTCCCCCTGTTGCACTTGTGCCTGCATACCCAGAGGAGGATTGTGAATAGTTGAGGGGGCAACGACTCTTCCAATGACCTGTTTGGAAGCACCTGTGACATACATCGGACGGTTGGGGGGTTCTCCTTGAACCCCCGAATGGCCGAAAGGGCTGATTAAATGCAGAAGTCCCTCCAAAACCAACAGTAGGAAGCTGCGCCTGAGAACCTGCCGCTGCAGACACGGGTCTACTGTAAGGCTTGCCACGCCCCTTGCCTTTGAATTAATGTCGCATGGCCCGTGATTCTGCACTCCTAATTTTCCTGTCATCATCCGAATCTTCAGCGCAGTCGTTGAGTTCATACTCGCGAACTGTTCTCCAACCAGCTGGGCTACCATCAGCTATTCTAATTAGTTTGTTTCTCTTTTATATCTTTTTCTTTATTTCATCAATAATGGTGGTCGCTGAGCTATCGCTAAGAACGGTAGATAAATTATCAAGGTCATTAATAATCTCTTCTTAAAAAGAAAACTGCATCCTGTTACCTTCACCTTGAATACGGGAAGCTTTACTGTCCTTTACTTTCTTTGACAACAATTTTACACTTTTTTTTGCTCTGAAAGAAGTTTCTCGGAGAGAGAGGCAAATTGCGAGTCAATAACAGTTTTAAACAAACTCATCGCATCCGCTAAATCATTTACCGAATTGCTAGGTTTACAGCGAAACTGATTTTCCAATGGCTTAGGAGCAGTAGTCTGAGAAGGGGTTTGGTGAGACGAAGTGTCGTAAAGAATGTTGAGTTCCACGTCTTCGTGGTCAGACATAATAGCATGGGGAAAACGTGAAATATCCTGCGAATCTGAGCCTTCGAATGGCACATTCACGCAAATACTGATCCTTAAATAACTAATTCACTCATGCGTACTAGCTGCTATTTAAATAACCAATCACTATGCAATCATTCACTCGTTCCAAAACGCAACTTCCCACGTGTACAAACAATGCTAGGGTACCCATGATAAATACGTATCTGTCAGACAGATATGTAAATAAATACGCACGCTCCTGTGTGCATACGATATTCCCGCATTCAAAGATTCTCACTCAGAGCAACCAGACGTATACCCGTCAACGCAGGAAAGACCAATATAATGAGAGAGAGAGAGAGAGAGAGAGAGAGAGAGCTTCATATCTACACACGAGTGTTTATTTTTATATCATAAATTATTCTTGATCGTTTGAGTGAAACGAATTAGAACATAATCCCTTTTAAAATAAAACTTCAATGAAACATGGATCAATGTTAAGATATACAAAAATGTTTTATTTTCAGTACAAATTTGATTGTCTCTGTGGAAACGACTACAACCAGACATTTGCAGTGAATGAGAACATATGTGATGATGATAACGACATACGTACAGCCTACATGAAAATTTACAACACGGGTATTACTTGATAAATATGAATAGTTATAGAGTAGCTTAAAAGATAAACATTCCTCTGACAAATTCATATAAATTTCTTTACTATAACAAATATAAGCATTCTTGGATCTTTTACTCTTCTTCTATATTAATGGAGTTTCCATTTTCTCATCGTAGACTATGATGTGAAACCGCTGCTTTCACTTCCTGGAAACCAGTCCAACATCATGACGGCCTGGAGCACAACCGGGAATTTTCACAAAATGTTTGTTGGTGACGTCATGAGAAACCCAGCTATTGATTGGTGGAATGAGCGCAAACTCTATCATAAGCCAGAATTCGTAATTTTTTTTTAAAATTCTAATAAGATAATGTATGGTTGTGTGTTATTTTATGACTGACTGATTTGATAAATATTGCTCTAACGCAATTTCAATTGTCTCTTATATCCATATTTTCTAGATTTTTCAAGGTGGTGTAGACCGGTCGCAGTAGCTCAGTGGGAGAGCGTTCGCTTCGTGAGTTCGAGCTCTGCTCGTCCCATGACCGCGTCAAGGAAGTGATTAACGCTCGGCATTTAGAAGAAAGAAATAATAACATTTAGAAGTAAGAATCATAACATTTAGAAGTAAGAATCACGGGGTTTTCGAATATGACCTTAGAAAAACAGAGCTCCCGTATCGCTGATCGTGTTGGCACTTTAGAACATCCTCACTACTACGGTCACGAGTGTTAAGCATATGTCTAAATTTGTGGTACTTCATCTATAACTGGTGATGCCCGGATATGAATGAAAAATTCTCAGCGCGACGTAAAGCGAACAAACTACTACTACTACCACGGGACGTTAAACACGCAGGTGATGCGTTAAACGTGAAGTATGTTTCAAGGTAAACAAGCATTCGATTGGTCTCAGTTATTTAGAATATTTTGATATACTAGACAAAATAGGACTTAAGAACCTCAAACGTTTTTGTGTATGGGTGATGTGCAAATTAAAAGAATGAAATTGAGTAAATAGTTTGAAAAATACACGTGACAACATCTTGCACGAACTGCTAGAGGATTGAAAAATCTGGAAAAGGAGTTTTAGCTGTACATTAAGGTACTTCCTACAACCCTGTCGAAACTCTCATAAGGAGATGAACATCGTTCTAACATTTTAACAAATATTCAACTTTGTAGTTAAAACTAATCATCACGATTCTATCACCTTGTCATTAATATGAAAAACACGTACCTACACATGTAGCTGTATACGCAAGTTTAACCAAATTAAGGTTCGTCTTCTAGTTTTCCAGAAATGGTCATATAGATCCTTTCGTTGTGTTAGGAAGGTTATTGACGATAAGTGAATAAACCCTGAACCTGTTAACCAGATGTCGTCTTTACAGATTCTGTATACTTTAATCGTTCTATTTGTGGTTTGGGAGACCCCTTCGTTCTATTCATAGTTTGGTAGATCCCTTCGTTCTATTTATAGTTTGGTAGATCCCTTCGTTCTATTTATAGTTTGGGAGACCCCTTCATTCTATTTGTAGTTTGGTAGATCCCTTCGTTCTATTTGTAGATTGGGATAAAAGGTAATTTTGAACAGATGCCATGGTGATTAGGGAATAAGATTGTATACTACGATCAAGCATAACAAGGGTGAGATAAGGGCAAGTAATGCAAGACCACAGAATGTTTCCTTTACGTGTAGTGGAGAATTCTTCAATCATATTGATACGTCACCAAATGTATGTGAAGTACCTTAATTTAGATTTATGCTTAGCGCTCACGGCCGTACGATCGGTCAGTGAAATGACCCCCAGGGCCCTAGCAGTGAGGGTTCTTAATCATGCCAACGCCTGCCGCGACCCCGTTTTTAAGGTCATATCCGAAAGACACATGCTTTTCACTTGTAAATGTCGAGCGTTTGACGAAGGAATAATCACTACCTATTTCGATAACTTAGGTTTCATGCGGCCATGGCACGAGCGGGGTCTCGAACTCACGACCTCCCGGTTATGAAGCGAAAGCTAAACCAGTCAGCTGCGGTGACCGATGAAGATCATAGGCGTTCGTGTAAAATATTTTCACATGATTGTGTTTTCGAATTTCAATCCTTCAATTTTATGCTTTGCATCATTCCCATACGAAAACACATTTTGCTAAGGCCAAAAATAAAAATTGATTTGTTTGATGTACTCCGACCGACCCGTCAAATTTGCTCTTACCCGATCATTTTTTTTTCAGCAATTTTAAATTTCATTTTTTTTTTGTTTGGTTCCCTTGAAAAAAAGAAAATTCTCCTTACTTTAAAACTAAATATTAAAAAATTTCATGACATTAAAAAACAAACAAACAAAAACACATACCTACCGACCCACCTTGAAAAATGTGGGTCGGAATACATCAAACAAAAATATTTTTAATGATGGCCTAAATGGATGTTCATTATTTTCTTACATCATGTTAAACAAGAAATGAAAGGAAGGAACGTTATGAAAGTTTAAATACCACAATAATGTTGTGCTTGTTACCGCTCATGTTTAAGTCATTACTCTTCGACCCAAGGTAAAACTAGTAACAATGAACAAGTATGGACAATGGCTGTGGTCTATGGATTTCTTTACCAATGACTCAGAATCAGCAAATCTTACAAATTGGATGACTGTTGACAATGTACTGAAAAATGAATTCCTGAATCCGAATGAACACGGGGGACTAAATATATCACTTAGGTAAGATTTTCATTGATGTTTGCAATGCCTTAAATTCATTAACGATGTACCATGGAGTAATGTGTTCTATTTTCCGGCTCTTATTTCATTAACGGGAATTCTAGTGAGGATAACGTGGTAATACACAGCGGAAGTGCAGTCTGGTTTTCACATGGAGACATACAGAGGGACAGCTCAAGAGTCACTGTGTTTACTCATAACACGGAGCCTCATACAGGTAGGTTTGGTATCCGTGTTCCATTTAAGACGCTGCACAGATGGTGAATATCCTAGGAGAAAACAGCTGGTAATGATATTACCTTACTCTATGCTTTGTTTTCAGTTTTAATCTATAATCCCACTCGATGGTGTTTGACTGAGTGTGACTGTAAAACACAGTGTGATGCAGTTGGTTATGTCTCGAGATCTGAGGTACGTGTTTTACGTTTGTTCAAAACCGATAATCGGATGGGTATTCAACAAACCGATAGTCGGATGGGTATTCAAGAAACCGATAGTAGGATGGGTATTCAACAAATAACAATGAGATAATTTGATAGGGTGGTAATTTTGGCTTTAGTTTCCAGATGTCAAAGTAGTAGTCATCAAAGACCATGCATGAGTATCAGGTGGGTTTTTAAAAATAATTTAAAAGTTTTACATGTCTTTAGGGTGGATTCTCGGTGGGGTGTTGAATTTAAGTATGAAGGATTTACATATCTGTAGTAGGGGCCTCCGTGGCCGAGTGGTTAGAGCATTGCGCTCAAAATCACACGGCCTCTCACCTCTGTCGGCGCGGGTTCCAATCCCGCTCGCGCCGGTAAGTGAGAAAGTTTCCCAGTGTGGCAGAAAACATCGAAACAAACAAACAAACATATCTGTAGTACCGACTTTGAGGTGGGCATTAAAAGAACAATATTTGAAAGTATTACGTGTCTTCAGAACCTCCCCTCAGATGAGTATTCAATAAAAATTAGACGGTTTTAGATACTTGTGAGTATCCAACAAATCAGGGTGTTTTAGGCATTTTAAGAACAGACTCCTAGGTAAGAATTCTTCATAGATCAGGATGCTTTACTAGTGCAACTGATCGTGTTAAATCAATTGAAATATACAATGTACATTGATGAGGTGATCACAATCAATGATGAGACCCAGGGTGTTTGTGTTTCCTGCTACTGTTCGGTGTAACGGTTATAGAAGCTCGAGAGAACTGTCGATAGGTATGTAAATAAGCATATCTTATCATGATATATACACGTATTATAATCCCTACCAGACTGGTCTTTGTTACATGTACATCGAGGCAATTTAATATTTATCCCAAGTTCGTGATCAACGCAACAGTTGGAAAGAGGATAGTAGAATATATGTAAAGGATTTGAATGAAACATACTTGTCTTAAGGCCCAAGCTATCTGCATGTATAAATGCCTGGTGGAGGTGCTGTCAGATCCTTCCCCAGTTTAGCTATTAGAGAAGATCTGATTTTAATTAGATTGTTTACCTACACGGACATCAATTAATAACTGATAGCGTAGAACAGTATATACACGTATTATAATCCCTACCAGACTGGTCTTTGTTACATGTACATCGAGGCAATTTAATATTTATCCCAAGTTCGTGATCAACGCAAAAGTTGGAAAGAGGATAGTAGAATATATGTAAAGGATTTGAATGAAACATACTTGTCTTAAGGCCCAAGCTATCTGCATGTATAAATGCCTGGTGGAGGTGCTGTCAGATCCTTCCCCAGTTTAGCTATTAGAGAAGATCTGATTTTAATTAGATTGTTTACCTACACGGACATCAATTAATAACTGATAGCGTAGAACAGTACGCAACATCTACATGTGTATGTAATACACGCACACAATCAATGTGAGCAACTGTAATGATGGTCTGCCATTGAGTATATGAGTTACAAGATATCAATTATTTTTCAGTCACGTTATTGCGTCACCAGGTACCACCAAGACCTTTGTAACAGTTCTTTGCAGCAGCTACGTCCCCCTTGGGAGGGTAAAGTTGTTTTTTTTTTTTTTCTTTCTAAATCTTCTATTTTTCGACTTGATACATGATAGGTTTCTGTCGTTCCAATTTTCAGAAGTTACTTGTTTGATATGATTAGAAGATCCATACAATATACAGCTATATATATATATATATATATATATATATATATATATATATATATACAGTGCACAGTGGAGCCTCGTTAATCCGGACACTTTGGTTCCCGGTAAAATCGTCCGGATAAATGAAGTGTACGGATAACTGAATCACATATTTTTTTTATCCTTACATAAGTAACCAATATGCTTACTTTATTGAAGCGTAGTGAATTAAACACATTCTATCATTGGATTTAACCATTTGCATTAGTAAATAATTTATAATAATGTTAACATTTACATGCATTTCAAAGCTCTAAACTTGAAATATACGTGTGCAGTATATTTGCCTATGCTTACATTGTACATGTACATGTATATTAGCACTACAAGTAAATATACAAAAGTGTGTACCGTATGCACTAAAACAAATAATGAAGCACTAAATGTAACTAAATAAAAAGATCATCAGTAACTAACATAATCATTTACACTTCAAACATTTCATCACACTTTTACTTCTTAAAGAGGCCGGCCATTTACATCTGTCACGATTCACCAAAAAAATTCACATTTCAGATATTGACACATTACACGATTTTCTTTTGAAATCTACAGAAACTAGAAACGTGTTTCATACTGGTACAAATGTATTTTCTATGCATCTTCAAACTAAAATCTAAACCGGCGAATATGAATTTCATTTCATGTCATCCCCATACATGTGTACACAACATGTGCATGTACCTAGACTCTCTCTCTCTCTCTCTCTCTCTCTGAGACTCTCTCTCTCTCTCTCTCTCTCTACCATTCATACATTTGACCACACGCAAAAACTTTGAACTGGTTTTACATTTTTCATAAATTCATACCCCCCCCTTCCCCTTTCTCTCTGCAAAATTATTGCCCCTGCTCCAACATCCTTACCCCTGTTCTTTCTTATATGGCGTGACAGCCATCGGTAGCACATTATAGCGAACTCGCTCCAATGACTACGCAATTGAGTCACGTCATGAAATATTCGTAGTGGCCTGTCATTGGAACGAGTTAATTAACCGCTAATTCATCCTGATTAGTTAGCTCGTTCTTTATTTTTTGACTTCATCCCGCGTAACATTCTCTACCCAGAGTTCCGTGCGCTCCTCGCACTACACCTCTGTCAACGACTTTTTACAGAAATCTTGTAAAAGTTTCTATTATCCAATATTTATGTTTTGGATTAAATATTTAGTCATATTATGATATGTTTTTGGTGCAATTAAATTGATGCTTACTGTAAATTGTTTAAAATCGCCGTTTTCTGATCATAAATTTGGAACTACTTCGTACATGTAATATGCGTATGAATGTAGGACATACACGTGGTGGGGATTTAAATGTAAACATGGAATCAAAGGTAAGAAAGGCTGTAAAAATATTACAAAACTTGTAAAATAAGAGACAAACAGCTAAATGGTAAATATGTACTTATCAAAGTGGCAGTGGGCTATAAAAAGACCCTGATGTATCACTTGTTGCCAGATCTTTTAACGGAAAAGGAAACCGAGAATGATTGTTTATATCATGCGATTATATTGTCACGTGATTCCAAGCGTTAACAGAGGTGTATGCGAAGCTTGTGTAACGCGCCCTCTGGTGAGAGAATGCCCGCGTAAGTGTGAATTAGTTCAGTCTCCACTTTTGAGAACAGAACTTTTTATTGTTCCATAAAACACTTGATATTTTCAATATGAAGATGTGCTGGGGGGGGGGGGGGGGGTCTCAGCTTTTGTAGTTTAGTTTTAGTGCTAGTTTGCATTTGTGCTTTATTTTATTTGTTTAGTTTTTATTTCTATGCAAATATTCTATCGTCATGGTTTGACAATGATATATTGTTCTTGTAGGTCATTTTCGCTTTTCGCTATTCTCAGCTTTTGTAGTTTAGTTTTAGTGCTAGTTTGCATTTGTGCTTTATTTTATTTGTTTGATTTTATTTCTATGCAAATATTCTATCGTCATGGTTTGACAATGATATATTGTTCTTGTAGGTCATTTTCAGTGGTTTATATATTCTTAATTCTTTGATTCTATATTTCAATTTGACAGTTTCTCTTAGAACAAATGGGTGTCAAATGCAAACATGTTAAGAATTTGATATTCGTCCAATATGAAAGTTTACCGATGTTTGATTGAATTCATTTCAGAGTCCAAAGCATATTGTTCCAGCGAAAAATTACCTAACTTGACATCTTGCAGAAATAATTGCAGTGAATATCAGTTTATGCTGTACTTCGAAGTAAGTAGATCATGCAGGTTTCTATGCAGATTTCTTATGTACATGTACCACACGCCCTACTTGAGTTAAAAATTCTCAAGCGAGACGTTAAGCAAGATACAATCAATCATATACACCGATAGGAAACCGTGTAAGGTTTCGCGACGTATCGCACATGTCTGAGTTTTCATCCATGTAACTGCTATTTCCAGTGGTGTTATTTGAATGTCTGAGGACTCGTGCACAAAGTGAACTTCTTTGACAGGCTGTAAAATATACTCGCAAAAAGAAAGTAACTGTGCAAATCAAGATAGATTATAATGTCGTATAACATAGCTTGAAATTAGCTTTATTCCTTATCATTTAATGCAAAAAGACAAAACCACACTGTATAAGTCATAAATTATTAAAATGTAAGCAAACACCGATAAGTAGAAATTACTTGCACCGAGCAAGGATTCGCTTAGCAACATGCGGACGAATTGTCGACCGTGAAGGTAGCCATCTTGGTTCTTCCATAACCGGAGCATGTACTTTATTTACCAAATTTGAACACGTAAGGCGGAGTTTGAAACGAATCCAACTTGATAACAGAAGATATTTGTAGGCTACCTACAATTTGTACATGTGTGTAGGCCTAATGTTTACTCCTAGCTCAAGATCGACTTTGAAGTCGCACCGACAGATTAAAGTACCAGAAACCTTAGATATGACATCACACAAAGTACGCCATGTTCCGGAAAATGTAATATAATTTGCAATTTTGACCTTATATGATTGATTGTTTATTGTTTAACGTCTCTCTTGAGAATTTCTTACTCATGTGACATCACCAATACCGGTGAAGGGCTTCAAATTTAGGCCTATGCTCGGCGCTTACGGCCATTGAGCAGTGAGGGTTCTTTAGCGTGCCACACCTGCTGTGACACAGGGCATCCATTTTTAAGGTAATCTCCGAAAACCCGTGAAATGCACACCTGTTGCCGAGATTTTGGCGTTGAAACTGTCACTTCCTGTTTTAACGACTTAGGTCTGTCGCGGCAGGGATTCGAACCCCGACCTTCCGCATGCGGGGCGAACTCTCTACCTCTACACCACCGCGGCGGTCTTAAACTGCATTATAACTTACCATAGCATGCAGCTTTGTCGCCAATTATATCCCACACAGTAAATATGTATACGCCGATTTAGTGATCCACACGTCAGTCAATGTGACATGACGTCACTGGTACTTTTTGAATAACATGACGCATATTATACGCTGATAGACGGATTCATCAAGCAATCCTCCCCAGTGAAAATATATTATAATTTATTTGATGAAAAGCAAATTTAGCAAAATACTTGATATAACATTCCATCTTTTATGATATCGTCGTATCAGAGTTTGTATCAAACAGAATTTTTACCGGAACATGCAAAAATTCAATCCAACAAAGAATTTTATTGTGCATGTATAATTCCTTTGATTTTCAATTTCATAGAAGGCCTAATAACTTAAAACTGCTCTGTACAAAGTAAATTTTAAATAAACACAACAAGAAATGTTTGTAAAACATGTATGCCCACCATGGTGCAAAATTGAAAAGGGTTTTACACATGCATCATCTAATTGATAGTAGTCTCAAACCATTTTAAAATAATGAACAGACAATATATTCCGATGTCCAAAGTGTATTGACCATATGACCTAAAAATCCAATAGGGGTCATCTACTTTTTATGCTGTACCAGTGTACCAAGTTTGGTGTGACGCAAATGATTCTTAAAATATAGGAGACAATATATTACTTCGTCCAGTTTAATCTTTGACCAGGTGACCTCAAAATCAATAGGGGCCATCTACTCTTTAAGATATATCACTGTACCAAGTTTGATTTCTGTCAAGCAAAGGGTTCTTAAGATATTAAGCGGACAGTATATTACTATGTCCAGTTTGACCTTTGACCATGTGATCTTAAAATCAATAGGGGTAATCTTCTCCTGAAAATCTACCAGTGTACCAAGTTTGATTTCTCTCAAGCAAAGAGGTCTTAAGATATTGAGCGGATAGTATATTCCTATGTCCAGTTTTACCTTTGACCATGTGACCTCAAAATTAATAGGGGTCATCTTCTCCTGAAGATGTACCAGTGTACCAAGTTTGATTTCTCTCAAGCAAAGATATTGAGCGGATAGTATATTCCTATGTCCAGTTTTACCTTTGACCATGTGACCTCAAAATTAATAGGGGTCATCTTCTCCTGAAGATGTACCAGTGTAACAAGTTTGAAGTCTGTCAAGCAAATGATTTTCAAGATATTGAGCGGACAATGTATTCCTCTGTCCAGAGTGGATTGACCCTTAACCTTTGACCTGAAAATATCCA
>NC_079172.1:71529255-71611755 GCF_947568905.1 Ostrea edulis | reverse complement strand
GAATAAACTGTAATATCAATTTACAAATACGTGAGTAAACTGTAATATCGCCTTACAAATACGTGAGCAAACTGTAATATCACCTTACAAATACGTGAGTAAACTGTAATATCAACTTACAAATACGTGAGTAAAGTGTAACATCAACTTACAAATACGTGAGTAAACTGTAATATCACCTTACAAATACGTGAGTAAACTGTAATATCACCTTACAAATACGTGAGTAAACTTTAACATTAACTTACAAATACGTGAGCAAACTGTAATATCAATTTACAAATACGTGAGTAAACTGTAATATCGACTTACAAATGCGTGAGTAAACTGTAATATCGACTTATAAATACATGAGTAAAGCTGTAGTATCGACTTACAGATACGTGAGTAAACTGTAACATCAACTAACAAATAGGTGAGTAAACTGTAATATTGACTTACAAATGCGTGAGTAAACTGTAATATCGACTTACAAATACGTGAGTGAAGTGTAACATCACTTTACAAATACGTGAGTAAACTGTAATATCACCTTACAAATACGTGAGTAAACTGTAATATCAACTTACAAATACGTTAGTAAACTGTAATATCAATTTAAAAATACGTGAATAAACTGTAATATCACCTTACAAATACGTGAGTAAACTGTAACATCAACCTACTAATACGTGAGTAAACTGTAATATCAACTTACAAATACGTGAATAAACTGTAATATTACCTTACAAATACGTGAGTAAACTGTAATATCAACTTACAAATACGTGAATAAACTGTAATATCAACGTACAAATACGTGAGTAAACTGTAATATCGACTTACAAATACGTGAGTAAACTGTAACATCAACTTACAAATACGTGAGTAAACTGTAATATCAATTTACAAATACGTGAGTAAACCTTAAAAATACGTGAGTAAACTGTAACATCAACTTAAAAATACGTGAATAAACTGTAATATCACCTTACAAATACGTGAGTAAACTGTAATATCGACCTAGAAATACGTGAGTAAACTGTAACATCAACTTAAAAATACGTGAGTAAACTGTAATATCACCTTACAAATACGTGAGTAAACTGCAACATCAACTTACAAATACGTGAGTAAACTGTAATACCACCTTACAAATACGTGAGCAAACTGTAACATCAACTTACAAATACGTGAGTAAACTGTAATATCGACCTACAAATACATGAGTAAACTGTAAAGCAAATTACAAATACGTGAGAAAACTGTAATATCACCTACAAATACGTGAGGAAACTGTAATATCGTCTTACTAATACGTGAATAAACTGTAAAGCAACTTATAAATACGTGAGTAAACTGTAATATCAACTTATAAATACATGAGTAAACTGTAATATCGACTTACAAATACGCGAGTAAACTGTAATATCAACCTACAAATACGTGAGGAAACTGTAATATTTACTTAGAAGTATGTGAGTAAACTGTAATATTGACTTACAAATACGTCAGTAAACTGTAATATCACCTTACAAATACTTGAGTAAATTGTAATATCAACTTACAAATGCGTGAGTAAACTGTAATGTCAACCTACAAATACGTGAGTAAACTGTAAAGCAACTTAGAAATACGTGAGTAAACTGTAATATTGTCTTCCAAATACGTGAATAAACTGTAATATCGACTTACAAATACGTGAGTAAACTGTAATATCAACCTACAAATACGTGAGTAAACTGGAATATCAACCTACCAATACGTGAGTAAACTGTAATATCAACCTACAAATACGTCAGTAAACTGTAAAGCAACTTACAAATACGTGAGTAAACTGTAATATCAACCTACAAATACGTCAGTAAACTGTAATATCGACTTACAAATACGTGAATAAACTGTAATATTGACTTACAAATACGTGAGTAAACTGTAATTACGACTTACAAATACGTGAGTAAACTATAATATCAACTTACAAATACGTGAGTAAACTGTAATATCAACTTACAGATACGTGAGTAAACTGTAATATCGACTTACAAATACGTGACTAAACTGTAATATCAACTTACAAATACGTGAGTAAACTATAATATCAACTTACAAATACGTGAGTAAACTGTAAAACAACTTACAAATACGAGAGTAAACTGTATTATTATATATTATATTAATATTGATGAATTCTCGTCTATTTTAGAGTATTTAGAGTGAAAAGAGATCTAATTTAACAACTAAATACTTTAGCTATATAATAAAAGGGTTATTGGCACTCGTTTGCTGTCAAAATGCACTCGCAAGCTCGTTCATTTTAACAGCCAACTCGTGCCAATATTCACCAATATAAGTTCAATAACCCTATAATATCGTCTTACAAATACGTGAATAAACTGTAATATCGACTTACAAATACGTGAGTAAACTGTAATATCAACCTACAAATACGTCAGTAAACTGGAATATCAAGCTACTAATACGTGAGTAAACTGTAATATCAACCTACAAATACGTCAGTAAATTGTAAAGCAACTTACAAATACGTGAGTAAACTGTAATATCAACCTACAAATACGTCAGTAAACTGTAAAGCAACTTACAAATACGTGAGTAAACTGTTATATCAACTTACAAATACGTGAATAAACTGTAATATCGACTTACAAATACGTGAGTAAACTGTAATATCAACTTACAAATACGTGAGTAAACTGTAATTACGACTTACAAATACGTGAGTAAACTGTAATATCAACTTACAAATACGTGAGTAAACTGTAATATCAACTTACAAATACGTGAGTAAACTGTAATTACGACTTACAAATACGTGAGTAAACTGTAATATCAACTTACAAATACGTGAGTAAACTGTAATATCGACTTACAAATACGTGACTAACTGTAATATCAACTTACAAATACGTGAGTAAACTATAATATCAACTTACAAATACGTGAGTAAACTGTAATATCGTCTTACAAATACGTGAGTAAACTGGATGAATTATCTGAATGTTTTAATATCCAAAATAATTTATCTATGATACAATTACCTTGAATTATCTTCAAATGTTTTATATCCAAAATAATTTATCTCTGATACAATTAACCTGGAATTGTCTGAATGTTTAAATTTCCAAAATAATTTATCTATGATACAATCAACCTAGAATTTCATACCACATTTTTGTTTTCCTTTGGTAGAAACATTTTGGCAAAATATTTTTGTACATGCATATAATCAAATATGAGATAATTGACTTTTATTGATACAAATACTAGATGTTCACTTCTTGCCCAAAAGTCAGTTCCAAAGAAAATATTCCCTGTATTTTTCATACAAAATCATTTTTTTTTTCAAAACATTCTCCTGATGTCATTCAATGAAAAAAAAAATCCCACAAGCACCCCTCTCAAAAAAATTCACATTATCGTCTAATAATTTTAAAAATCATTCTATGATCACGGATTTTAGATATGACATCTAAAACACAAACTTCAATTTAAGAGAAAATGTAATTTTCACATTATATAGATACTTTATTGTTATCTCTGCAATATTTGGATTAAAAAAATCTTGGCAGAAGACATTGATTTCGATGGGACAATTTGAAATGGATTTACATGAAATATTTAACGAGAATTTTCTTCGGGAACTGACTTTTGTCATCTCTAGTTGGCTTGAATAAGAATTGGAAAAAAAAGTCACGGGAAGGTTATCTAAACTGAGAACATATCGAACTAGGAAAATCTCATCGACTGAGGGCAAATCCATAGTCTACGATTATTCTATTATTGATATATTTGAATGAAAATTGTTGAAAATATATGATACATGCAATCAAACATGGTTCTAGAAATTAAACATGAAAATTATATTTTTGTAACTTGTCATATGAATCGTGAAATATATGTCTACACCAGGAAAAACGGCCCATGTGTAAATTTTGCATGGATGTCTTGTTTTCGTTTTCGCATATGAAGACATGAAAAAGTAACACATGAAAAAGTAGCATGAAATATTCACATGAATGACCTAATCAAATGACTGCAATTGTATGCTGCTGTTTTGCTTTTACCTAAAATGCAGAACCAAATTACGGGCTGAACAGGCTAAAGGTTTTGAAAAACAACACACTGAAGAATACAACAGAGGTATGTATTTTTTGTTGGTTTTACGTCATTCGAAAATTGTTCACTCTTACTGAGATGTCACCAGCTGTGTACGTCAAAGGATGGGTGCGCTTAAGCTGGGATATTTGGAACGTTATCAGTTATCATTTTTAAGCGTCGACGAATTGCATTATGATTATTGTATAATAATGTATTTATAATATACAGGATACAGGTTTTCTCTCATTTATACATCTACATGTATTTCGATAATGACGCACACATATATTAAAAAGAATATATATTGGTAATCAATTTCGGATAATATTATATCAACTGACTCGCTTTCGATTTTAATCTCTCCACCTATCTAGATGGGCGGGGACATATGTTAGTCGCTTGACAATTAAGAAATAAGATACAATTTTTGAGTGTCATTGGGAAATGACCTGAAGTTGGTCACGTGATCAAACCCTGTAACACTCGATTGCGATTACCTGTATGAAATAACTATTCAGTATACTGGGGATAGCTGTTTTAGAAACATAATGTCATATCACATGATAAAAGCCTGTCTATTGAACCTGGTTAACCCTCATTCCATCTATACACTCTCAGGAATTTCCCAATCCCATACAAATAGCGCAAGGTTGCCACATGCCATTGGGTGATTATAATATCGAACACGTCAAGGTGGGTTTGCATTCACTAAACTGTTGATACGTTGACCGTAGTTTGAGAATATTTTAAAGAAGAAGACCAAGGGCCAAAGCACTCACCTTAGTCACCTTGGTTCTGTCCTACTTGAAGTTCACTTGTTGTGAATTGTAAAAGGTTTTTTTTCCCTATCAATCTTTATTCCCGTGAAAAAATGTTGACTCCATATTGTGGTCCTTTTTTATTTTATATTGTTTAACGTCCCTCTTGAGAATTATTCACTTATATGGAGACTCTATAAAGAATCTATATATAGAATATGAAAGCCCATCTTCGCAAGCCATGTGTCCGATTCGTTTACCCTCAAGCGAATCGGACACCTGACTTGCGAAGATGATGAAAGCCCTACCTTAAATAGTTCAGGAGATAATAAATAGGTCCTGGTTCTTATGATTGATTGATTGAATATTGTTTTACGTCCCTCTCGAGAATATTTCACTCATATGGAGACGTCACCACTGCCGGTGAAGGGCTGCAAAATTTTGGCCTACGCTTATCGCCATTGAGCAGGGAGGGATCTTTATCGTGCCACACCTGCTGTGACAAGGGACCTCGGTTTTTGCGGTCTCATCCGAAGGACTGCCCCATTTATGCACTTTTGAGGGCAGTGAAGTTTTAAGAACACATCTTGTTTTATACTGTTGTCGAACATTAGAATTTAGCTTAGATATTCAGAACAGGAACTTTTTCTCTAGATTGCATAGCCCATGGAAGTAGTGATACTTTTTACTAGTATTCAGGTGACCGATAAGGCCTGTGGGCCTCTTGTTTATATATACAATTCTCTCCTAGGAGTTTATTTGATTTTGATAAAATGTTTAACTACTTCTCTATTATAGACTTTATTCTGAATTGTCTATTTACACGTGATATTGTAGCACGACATATCGTTTCCCCGGTATGTACATGTATGCGGTATACAGTTGGTGTCTATAAAGGTAGATACGGCCAATGACGTTAATACACCGTATACATGCAGGCTAACATTCTGGATGAAGGAGGGATTGACTGAAGTAATGGATATCAATGTAAGTTTGCCAGTTGCGAATTTCAAAGATTTTAATGGAATGCAAAGACTTGATTGGTAGTTGGTTTATATTGTTTAACGTCCCGCTCGAGAATTTTTCATTCATACATATATGGAAACGTCACCATGGCGGGTGAAGGACTGCAAAATTTAGGCCTATGTTCGGCGCTTACGGCCTTTGAGCAGGGAGAGATCTTTATCGTGCCACATATGCTGTGACACGGGACCTCGGTTTTTGCGGTCTCATCCGAAGAACCGCCCCATTTAGTCGCCTCTTTCAATTTTTGTACGACAAGGGATACTGAGAACCTTTTCTAACCCGGACCCCCAGGGGATTGCAAAGACTTGAGATCAAGTACAGTGATTCCGCGTTATAATGCCACCCCACATATCGCCAAAAAAGTTCCAAGTCCCGTTCTCCTTGCTATGTAAAACCCCATTATAACGCCATCCCCCGCATACCGCCATCCGCCAACGTATTTACAGGCACGATTTGGTCAATTACCGTTATAATCATCTACTTATCGCCATTCAACGACAGGAAAGTTGCAGTGAGCAGGCTTAAGCAATTATCTGCCGTTAGTCCTCCTGGTATCAAAGTTTGAGGCAGATAATACAAAATGTAAGTTACGTAAATTATAATCAACTGAGTTCAAATATGCAGTATTGTTTTTGAAATCTGAGTATCGCGGACACATCGAAATGTTGGATATAAAAGAAAAACGGGAAATTATTAAATACCCCTATCATTACAAGTACAACTCCTCTAACTTCGTGTCGGCTTTTGGTTTTCTAAATAATATCATTATTGTATTGTTCCAGATTGTTGCATCTAATTTTTATATTCCTAATCAGTGATTCAATAAAATCTAATTTACTGGTTAATTTAATTCAACATACGACTTATCGCGCTCGCAGCGGATGTGACCGATCGGCAGGGGACGCTCACTCCTCTGGGCACCTGACCCCTTCTCTGGTTTGTCCAGAGGTCCATATTTGCTCAACTCTCTATTTTGTATTCCTTAAAGGAGTTATGAAATTGATCACTGTTCGTTATCCTTACCTTATATGTATAAAGAATACCAAATTAAGAGTAGAGAAATACGGACCCCCTGGGTATATCAGAGGTGAGACAGATGACGTTTCGGTTCTACAACGCTTGCGTCACTACCACGTACACTTTATTACAAGTGGTGCGTATGGTTTCTCTAGAACAGACTGAAAATGAAATAAGGTATACGAAAATTTAACAATGCGCATTTACGGTAATAATCAATTTCACCAAAATCTTAATTGTAGGTTAATGAAGGGGTCATCCACCACCTTGATGCCTGTATTTATTCCCAGAGAGTGAAGTTAAATATCTTGGACATCGAAGAAGCCGGATATTACACTTTTCAATATTGTATATATACTATCAACGGTAATATTTCATATTGACCTTTCAGTAGAAATCATATGTGATCTAGCTGAAGCAATATCTGCAAGGATCCAGAAAATTCTAAAACGTAATCATGATAAAGCGGTAGATACCTCCTGTAAAAATGTTCCTTTCTGAATTATTGATCATTGATATTATCAAATTTAGTTAATACAATGTTCAGGTTAAGCTTAGACATTTATCGGTTACACATCATGCTCAGGTTAAGCTTAGACTTTTATCGGTAATATACACTGTACCATGATACTAAATTGAAGCTAAGTAGATATTTAAAAAGAACAGGTAGTCCTTTACCAAAATTATTGATAGCTATCATTCCAATTCTCTTCAAATTTGGTATGAAGCATCTTTGGAACAAGGGGGGGGGGGGGGGGGCATCAATTATAAATTTCAGGGTTCCTTCACCCTTGGGGACGGGGCGAAAATTGACCAATTTTTGAAAATCTTCTCTAGAACCGTACATGTTTAAGAAAAACTAAATGCATACTTTTGTGGAGCAGGAAGGATTCTACAAGAATTGTAATTTTCATGATCCCAGGGGTAGGGGTTCTGACCCCAGGTTGGGGCCAACCTTATTATATAGTGTTTATGTGTAAAACGTTTAAATAACATCTTCTTTAGTGCTCTTGATACTAAATTTAAACTAAATAGATATTTTGAAAGAGCAGGTAGTCCTTTATCAAAACCGTCAATTTGATGATCCCAGGGGTAGGTGTTTTGTTATTAAGGTTGGACCAAACTGGTCAGTTATCAAATGTGTGAAGAGTAGACATTTTTAACTTCTTCTTGATAACTACCATTCCAATTTTCAAATTTGGTATGAAGCATTTTTGAAACAAAGGGGTATAAATTATAAATTCCAGGATTCCTACACCCCTGGTCTTGGGGCGGGACAAAAACTGCCCAAAATTGACCAACTTTCAAAATCTTCTCTAGAACCGCACATGTTTAAGAAAACCTAAATGCATAGTAATGTAGAGAACGAAGGCCTCTACCAAATTTACAAATTCCATGATCCCCGGGGTAGGGGTTCTGACCCCAGGGCAGGACCAAACTTACTAGATAGTGTCTAGCTGTGTAAAACACTTAAATAACATCTTCTTTAGTGTTATTGATACTAAATTGAAACTAAATGGATATCTAAAAAAGAGCAGATAGTCTTTTACCAAAATTGTAAATTTGATGATCCCCAGAGTAGGGGTTCTGACCCTAGGGTGGGGCCAAACTTAGTATATAGTATTTATGTGTATGTTTGCTGATACTGTATAAAATCTAAATGCATACTTGGGAATAGCAGAAAATAATGTACAAGAAAATGGTGAATTTCACAACCCAGGGTTTTGACTCTGGGATATGGGTCCAAATTAGTCATATATCTTGATGTTTTAACTTTAAATACACCAATTATATTATGTAAAGCCTTTTATCAGTGTATGCACTTTTGAGGGCAGTGGAGTTTTAAGAACACATCTTGCTTTAAACTGTTGTTGAAAATTAGTATTCAGAACAGGAATTTTTTTCTAGATTCCATAGCCCTTGGGAGTAGTGATCCTTTTTCACTACATGTAGTATCAGTTATATACCATGCTCAGGTTAAGCTTAGATATGTATCGGTTATATACCATGCTCAGGATAAAGCTTAGACATTTATCGGTTATATATCATGCTCAGGTTAAGCTTAGACATTTATCAGTTATATACCATGCTCAGGTTAAGCTTAGACATTTATCAATTATATACCATGCTCAGGTTAAGGTTCAAACTCGGGTGGCAATTCCACCTCTGAAAATGTTCTGGATTCGCCCAGAGATTGCAATTTATATCAAAGGTGTGTAAATCTGTTTTTGTATATGAACAACACAGAAATGGTTATTGTAAGATGAACATTTGATGAACCACAACAGTCAGTAAGTGGACCACTATTCGTATGAAATGTCCCATTCATGCCGGTACTTCAACGTTCATATTATAATCTATGTTGTTTTTAGATTCCTTGATTATTGCTGATAGAGTTGTCTTTCTTGGATATTACCGTGAGTAGCTAAAACGCACAATATAAAATGAAATATACATGTTTGCGTAGAGTAGGTTGTACCTAGGGATCGAATGGAAGTGTACAGGTATTTGTCATGGGTCCATCTTTTCACGTTAATATCGGTTAATATCATACTGATTAGAACCGTCGCGGTGGTCTAGTGGTTAGAACGGTCGGGGTTCGAATCCCGACGGAAACCGGAGTCGTTAAAACAGGTAGTGACAGTTCCATCGCCAAACGCTCGGCATTAGGTGTGAATGTCATGGGTCCTCGGAGATTACCTTAAAAACGGAGGTCCCGTGTCACAGTAGGTGTAGCACGCTAAAGAACCCTCACTGCTCAATGGCCGTAAGCGCCGAGTAAAGGCCTAAATTTAAAGCCCTTCACCGGTCTTTGTGACGTCTCCATACGAGTGAAAAATTCTCAAACAGGATACAATCAATCAATCATACTATTTAGAAGAAAATTGATAAACACAATCTGTACAAAAAAATTGTTTTATCAAAATTATCGATTACTTCTAGAACGTGGCAGGTTACTGAATGAGGTAAACAATTTATTGTAGGTGACAACAAGTATAATATTTTGTACAGAATCAATAGAGAATTATGCTGCAAAATATTTCGTTATAAGACTGAATTCAAAACCTTCATAACAGTATTGCTATATTTAAACTATTGTGATGTACAGCCTCATCAAGATAAAGGAGTCTAAAAGTTGACAGAAGTTGTTCCAAATTCCCCTTGCGTTTTACACAATACAATAATTTATGTTAAAGGGATAGCCTTTCATCCGGAAACCACTAGTATTTGTAAACTGTGTAATGTCTGAGATTATGTGTTTTAGAGATATTCCTTTGTATATCGAATCGATAACACTTCTTGCAAACGTGTTGTGTTGAAATGTGAATGCACACTAAACACCAGGTCCTATATACAGCGAATCAACTAACTTTACGCTGAAATTTAATTTGACCACAATTTGCAACAATCTTGGGATCGAAACTGACATGCAAACATTTCATCACTAATATGCACCGTTCATTAACACATCTAACATCATAAACACGACTTTCTAAACTATTTGATTGCGATAGTTTTACAGTTTTCATTACCTGAGCTTGCAATTAACGCCAGTTCATTGATCTGTTGAATACTAGACGTCTTCTTCTAATGAAAATCTTAATAACAAGTCCTGGGGTTAAAAAAAAAATAGGGCGATATTGCGTCACACAAAAGAAAGATGCATATATATATTACACTCAGAACATTCTACACTATCGTAAATCATGTTGCACACTTTATGGCCCTGCAGTACTAATCGTAACGGTTACCACATATATTTATTAATTCCTACCCACAAACACGCAGCCTCTATTTCAAATAGGGTTCCTTTATAAGTGTGGGGCCAGAATTCCCTAAAGGTATGATAATCTGAAATATCAAATGGCATGAGGTATACCTCATTTACTTGAGCTGATAAGCAGAAGGGGGCCTGTATCCATGTAGTATTAATTCGTGGGGATCCGGGTTAGAATAGGCCTTCGGTGCTCCTTGCTTGTCGTATAAAGGCGACTTAATAGGGCGGTCCTTCGGATGAGACCCCAAAAACTGAGGCCCCGTGTCACAGCAGGTGGGGTACGACAAAGCCCCCTCCCTGTTTAAAGGCCGTAAGCACCGAGTATACCTTAGGCATAATTTTTGCAGCCCTTCACGGACAGATTCTCGAGAGGGACATTAATCAATCGTAACAATGCGATGTTGAGTCATGTTAAATGGGGCACTGTATAAGTCATTGGAACGTCTTACTTGTAGAGAACGAAAACTTCTGTGTAGCCCCCCCCCCCCCCCCCCCCCCCCGAAACTGAATATAACAAATATCATCATACTTATGTAACTTACGAAGCATTGATTCGTCAGCACCATAGATTTATTTGTTTGTTTTACTTCTCTTCGAGGATTCACTTATACTGAGACGTCACCGCTGTAGGTGACGTACTACACTTATACTGAGACGTCACCGCTGTAGGTGACGTACTACACTTATACTGAGACGTCACCGCTGTAGGTGACGAACTACAAATTCAGAACTATGGTTAGGGCCGTAGTAGTGAGATTTTTAACAAGCTTTGGGCGATGTTTAAGTCTTACATTTGACTAGGCCATCGCACGAGTGAGACTCGAACTCACGACCTCTCTCCCGATTACGAAGTGAACGCTCTACCACTGGCCTACCTCGACAGTGTGAAAGCCTAAGCTACCCCCCCCCCCCTCATATATTCAAGAAAAAAAGGTCAACATTGAACATTATTTCCACCTTATATATGATGATTTTTATCGCAGTTTCAAATAGTTTGAATCGTTCTTTGAAATGAACCAAATTTGACGCACTTTTAATGTGTCCTTAAAGAGACACTCAGTATTGATTTGATGCTATAAATTAACACACTTTTCATGATCATTTGATAGGGTGTATTTTTTGCTGTATATTTTGACTTGCTTTGAAGCAAGCTGCTAAACAGCACTGCTGACAACTGTACACTTTCGTTCCCACAACGGGTACTGCTGTGTTTTGTTTAATGTGACGTTTTGTTTACACGTAATACGATGCATTTAATTCAAAGAAACGTGATTATCTTTCTGGTAGAAATGTCTTGAAAACAGTTGCATCGATTTGAGGTCAGTCCTGAAATATCTTATACAAATTCAGATAAGGAAGAGCCGAAGGTGAGCAAATGGGAATTCTTGAATGATTTCACGATCGAGGAAATTCGAAACATTATGAGACCCACGCTGGAGAAAACACAGTCAGAAGGATCGGTGCCCGTTCGGAATCTATCATCAAACATCAGAAAGAAAGAAAGTGCTGGCGACTCTCGAGAGTCCTCGCAGGGAATTGGAATTCTGGGAGGATGTCTGCTGGGATTCGTATTCATTCTTATCTTCGTCTCGGATATTTTCATCCTGAAAGTTCATCTAACTGCCATGTACCGTAATCTGCATTCTGCATTAACGAGATCCAAAGTCAAATCGCCCTGATGATGTGTGAAAGGATCTTCAAATATGTTTCAACGGTATCAAAAAGAAGGAAAACATTGTAATTATGAAAATCATTTATTTTAAAGTGGAATCAAATTTGCTACGTATGGTTTTGTATGTAGATCGATCATTGTGATTTGTAGCAATCCCTAGCTGTAGCTGTCCCAGAATCCAACTGACTGACTCCTGATTAACAAGCACCATTGTCGTTATGTTTAGAATCAGCACATAGGGATACAAGTTGGATTTCTTTAACTGTGCGCAGTGACCTATAATGTTCATACTGTGTGTGCATGCGAAACAGTACCACTGACATGAATGTTATGCGTTTTGTTGGTCAGCTAATTAACGAGGCCGGACTGGTCATGTTGGTTTGAACAGAAATGTTTATTTTCATTATCTGCAACATTAGGACAAGTTACGATTTAGGATAAAGACCCTATACAGATTCGACCATTTTTAGAAGGCAGCATGAAAAACACAGTACTGTAAATGGGGAAATGATTGCGGTGGGTTTAATTTCGTTTTGTTCACGGTCGGAGATTTTTCCGCGGAATTAAAACAACCGCAATCATTTTGCAAGTGTGACACAATACGTTTTGAACAGTTACCAGTAATCAAAATAAAATTCGATTCGGCGAAAATAAAACCATCGCAATTAGACCAATATAAAAAATCGCTTTTAGCACCGCGAAATTAAAACCATTTACAGTATATCATTGTGTCGCCTGCGTTACGCAGTGGCGACATATAGGGATCACTATCCGTCGTCTGGCGGCGTCGTCTGGCGTCGTCGTCGTCACAAAAAATTTCTGTCACAGTTTTCTCAAGAACCACATGGGGCAACTCCCTGATATTTGGCACAGAGCATCACTGTGGCCAACTGTATTGTGTAAGACATTTTCGAATCTGTCGCTTATCAACTTCCTGTTTGCCGGGACTTAGAATTTTTTACAGCAAAAAAATTTCTGTCACAGTTTTCTCAAGAACCACATGGAGGAACTCCCTGATATTTGGCACAGAGCATCACTGTGGCCAACTGTATTGTGTAAGACATTTTCGAATCTGTCGCTTATCAACTTCCTGTTTGCCGGGACTTAGAATTTTTTACAGCAAACAAAATTCTGTCACAGTTTTCTCAAGAACCACATGGGGCAACTTCCTGATATTTGGCACAGAGCATCACTGTGGCCAACTGTATTGTGTAAGACATTTTCGAATCTGTCGCTTATCAACTTCCTGTTTGCCGGGACTTAGAATTTTTTACAGCAAAAAAATTTCTGTCACAGTTTTCTCAAGAACCACATGGGGCAACTCCCTGATATTTGGCACAGAGCATCAGTGTGGCCAACTGTATTGTGTAAGACATTTTCGAATCTGTCGCTTATCAACTTCCTGTTTAGTGACAAAAACCATTTCAATAATTTACTTTTTCAACATTATACGTGATATATTACATATAGAATGAACTAGCAGGCGACACATGTCTTCCGGGGAAGACTTAATACTGCGTTAAGTTCACCAGGCCATGTCTATTTCGAATCAGTTTTGATATATAATACATGTATATACCGAATTCACAGGAAGAACACTATATTTAATTGAAATTCCAAATTTCCTCATTTTGGCCGAAGTTGACAAGTTGAAGCACGTCTGGCATCCGGAAATATTGAACACACAGTCACTTGTTTATCTATCAAACTTATTAGTAAGTATTTTGCATACTAATGTCAGGTTCACTTTTTGTATAAAAAATGACACATAAGCAAATGTGTGTTCTAAATATTTCAAACCAAAATGTATGTAAAATAAAAACAAGAATAGCTGCCATATATGTATTCCTCTGAACTTCTACATTGTCTCAAATCCGTGACAGTCCTGTGACGTACATCCGTGACAGTCCTGTGACATACATCCGTGACAGTCCTGTTACGTACATCCGTGACAGTCCTGTGACGTACATCCGTGACAGTCCTGTGACGTACATCCGTGACAGTCCTGTGACGTACATCCATGACTGAACATAATTGTACTAAAAGCTTCGCGGTTTTAAGTCTGATTTGAAATGTAGGTGACAATTAGAGGTCACACAAGACCATTATTCTAACTTGATCTTTTTGTGATCATTGAAAACAATGTTCACGTTTTAGAAAGTGTACAAGTTATGTTTTTATATATCTTGATACATGTAGATGTACATTTACAATTTTTCTAGTTTTAGCTGAATTGATTTGCTTTACTTTTTACAATAAGGTACTTTGACCACCCTCCCGTAACAACTTACATGTAGCCCTTAAACACGATTCCACTACAACATTTACCACGTGATTAGAGATCCCAATAATTAGCAAGGTTTATTGCACTCCTGGGCCATAAAACACAGGTGAAAAAACGGAGTGGAGTGAAATATGAAAAGTGGAGGTAACGGACAGTGAACAATCTCGCAACAATCTATGTATTTAATAGTCACAGTCTTCACTATCAGTCTAAGGGAAAAAAATATTATTCTGGAATAAGCAGTAGTCAAACCCTAGATGCATGGATACACTCTAATGAAGATTAAAAATAGTGGCCATTAACGAGGAACTTACTTTATTTATAAGACTCCGTGAATATTGGGATAAATGCTTATTTTCAAACCATGTACACGTATTCTCATCAACTTAGTACCACCCAATTTGTTGATAAAAACCCATTAACTTAAAAGTACCTTTGGTATCAACATTAACATGGACAGTTCATGAAGACGAACTTTCAAATTAGTATGAAAACATAAAACGAATATTACTCCCAATTCAAGTTGATGAAATATAAATGAGTAATTCATCATGCTTATTGTTTTAGAAGGCTCACAGTGCAGGGTACAGCTGTCAACCTAATATAAAATTTGCTGCTTGCTGCAGTGACAAATCTTTCAACGGATTTTAGAAACATCAACTTGTTTGTTTTTGTTTTGTCTTTGATTGATTGATTGTATCTTGCTTAACCTCTCTCTCGAGAATTTTTCACTCATATAAAGACGTTGCTTTTGTCTTTGAAGCTGTTGCATTCGGAAAAACTTTTCATTCCAGATAGTACTTAAAGTATACACATACGGGTGTTATGCGTTTTAACGTTTTGATTTTTTTTTTTTTTTTTTTTTTTTTTTTTTTACAAAAAAGATGTCCAAAAAGTTTTTCCTGCAAACATCCTATGCAGATGTTGTGCATATATCAAGCTTTTGACAGTATAGCTTATTCCAGATTAATATTCAAACGTTCGACTTGAATGCCGAGTGAGGTGGAACGGAGTGGAGTGAAATCTGTATTTACTAACCACAGCTTTGAGTATCAGCCGCATCGTGCTCTAACTATGAGAATGATGAGTTACCAATATACAGTATATTAAATCACCTTATATTGGGAGTAACGTCCCCTTCACGATTTGATATTTCACCACAATGATCTCTCTATACTTAGTTGATTCTGTGTAATGAAAGGTGAAGATAACGACCAGTGTTCAATCTCATAACTCCTATAACAATACAAAATAGATAGTTGGGCAAACACGGACTCCTGGGACACACCAGAGGTGGGATCAGGTGCCTAGGAGAAGTAAGCATCCCCTGTTGACCGGTTCACACCCGCCGTGAGCCCTACATCCTGATCAGGTAAACGGACTTATCCGTGGTCGAAATCATAATAATTTCAAAAAATGATATACTAGAAAGTGTTTATTGAAACATAATTTTATGTAAATATTTTGTTTATTCTCAAACACATATACACTCATAAACGTATTAATAACCTTTGTTAAAAACACATTCTTAAAAGTACGTTTAAACATTAATATGTTTTAAAAAACTTAAAAACTCACCTTTTGAAAATTGCTTTCCCTGATTTTTCAAGTTTCTTACACAGTACAAGTTTTTGTCAATGACTGTTTTAATGCAAATTTCTAAATCTCCTTTATGTTTTATTTCTTTGATTCCTAATATTTTGCATAGTTTCATACCGATTGTTAAGCCGTTCTTGGCACACTGATTTTGACTGCGGATAACTCCGTTTACCTGATCAGGATATGGGGCTCACGGCGGGTGTGACCGGTCAACAGGGGATGCTTACTCCTCCTAGGCACCTGATCCCACCTCTGGTGTGTCCAGGGGTCCGTGTTTGCCCAACTATCTATTTTGTATTGCTTGTAGGAGTTATGAGATTGATCACTGTTCGTTATCTTCTCCTTGCATGGACATCAAATATGAATGTTAGTGCAGGATACGGCTGTCAATTCTGATATCAGAATATTACAAGGTGTTTGTTGCGGTGACACTTTAAAGTGGCATTGACTGTACATAGCTTATTCCAATTAGTGGTTGTTTTTTCTTAAACTGATATTCAGAATGCAGATTTCACTCCACTCAGCTTCTTACCCCTAGCCAAAATACAGACGGACTCGCTTTTCACATGTGTTTGCTATTAGAGGAATATAGGCTGTACCTATAATTCTTTATTGCGAAAGACATACATCTTATAGCATTATAACAAAATTGAACATGCATAACAATTACAAAGCTGAAAATAAACGGCCAATCTTACAAAGATATCTAGCAGATTTAAATACATTAGTATAATGATAGTGAAAAGGGAGAATGACGATACAAATTATATATTGTAGACTGTTCTTAATTCAAGAGCTTTACAAATAAATTTTCCCACGTTACAAAGTTCTTTTACATTGTTCACACTTAATAGTTGTATAAATTTGGAACATGGAGGGTTTACTCCAGTAATTTAGCTCTAATCTGACACTATACAGTACAAAAAGTGGTATTCGTCCTCAATTTCAGTGATACTTGTTTTACAAAACCTTTTTTCACGTGGTTTATGTCTGCCAGTTTCTATTGATAAATTATTTGATGATAACCTTTGTTTGGAGATACCCTTTTTGTACAATTTAGGAATATATTTTTCTAGGTAATATTGCAAGCAAAAACTATCAACCAAATGTTTGTAAATAGCGTATTTTAATTAATACTGCATGTTGCTATGTAGATTTTGAATAAAATGATCCTTTAATCTTTGTTGTATTATTGACAAACAAACAAACATGGCTATTTAAGTTATTTTGATCATGCCACATATAACTAAGTCCCAAACAATCAAGTTGTTCCTTGATAAAAGTAGCCCAGTTACGACTAGCATGCTTTGTATCTTCACAAATATTGTATAAACAATCATCTGCAGCATTAAGTACACAATTTTCAGACTGCAATAGTTTAAACCAACACTTAAACATTCTCAAAATACGAACATGATGCAACGGTAAACGCATATACCATGGTTGTATTTAGTGTTTTCACAAACACCGAGTGCAAATTTTAAAAAGTCCAGGTGAACTTTTTCTATGTCAGGTCCTTCATGTAATCCCCATACTTCACATCCGTAATTCAAAATACTGCATACATACGTATCGAAAATGGAGAATAAGGTACAATGATTTATATACAATTGTTTTATGGTTGATTTAAGGGCAAATAATGCTTTTCGACTTTGTGATGCTAACTGTTTCTGCGTTACAAAAAATGTACTACTAAAATTATATAAAACGCCCTAGTTAACAAATTGATCTAATATTTCTATACTTTCACCATTATACACCCTTTTCATCTGTACGAATCTTCCCACCATTTCTGAATGCAACATTTTAGTTTTTCCTACATTAACAACTAAATTCCATTCATCTCTATGAATTTGTAGAGTATTTAATATATTTTGTATTCAATAACTGATTCTGCAAGCAACACCATGTCACCAGCATACATCAACATATGAAGACTTAATAACTGTAAACCAGTCGGATGATTACCTTATTTGATAAATGCAATTTCAAGGTCATTCACATACAATACAAAAAGCCAGGAGAGACAACACTTCTTGTAATAGACCAATTTTGTTTTCAAAAAATTGTGAAAGGTGACCAGAGGATTGTGTACAAGTTCTAATCCTATCATACATGGAGCGAACAACGGTAAGCAGCTTCCCTTGTATACCGTAGTGTTTTAATTTTCTATACAATTTTTCCCGATTAACTGAGTCGAATGTTTTCTTATAATCCACGAAGCAACAATATAAACGGTTTTTTTTGGGGGGGGGGGGGGATTGGAGTTATAAGACAATGAAGGGCAAAAATTAATTGCCTCCGTAGTACCTAACTTTGATTGCAAACCAAATTGTGCATCTGAAATAACATCATACGAGGCTGCCCATGAGACGAGTCTTCTGTTTAGTATGGAAGTAAACAATTTGCAGAAACAACTAATCAGATTTATTCCTCTGTAATTACATGTATTTGGATCAGAAGGGTCATCTTTTATAAAACAGGCACAATAACAGCGTCAGACCATTGTGTTGGAAAAAATCCTGATGACTGTAAAATGATATTGAATTCAAAGGTGAGTTCATGTAAAATGTATGGCCCTGAAAGCCGTCGTCCTAGCCACTGCTTATATAATCAACCTTTTTAATCATATAATCGCATCATCTTGTCTAGGAATGTGTAGCTTTAGAATAGTAGCTTTTATTAACCAAACACTCGTACATGTATACTACGCCTGGATACACGTAACTCCCAGAAAAATGTTTTAAGTGCCATGATATATTGTATATACTTTCTGTTTCAATGACAGCTACTTGAGTCATAGAAAGATCACATTGGGGTCCTATATCTATGCAGAGTATTGGTATAAGATTTACAAAAACAATTCTATGTTATTTTCTATATCAGATTAACAAATACAAATTACAATCACAAGCATCTGTTTGCCTTGATTTACTTTGATTTGAACGGCTTGAAAGAGCGCTCCTTGTTTGTCTGTCCAGCAACTCTGATGTGTGCAATGACATCTATTAGTTTTACCTTGCAATAAGATATACTTTGTTTTGCTCTGTCATACAATGTGACGTATTAAGCTCTGTCATACAATGTGACGTATTAAGCTTTGTCATACAATGTGACGTATTAAGCTCTGTCATACACTGTGACGTATTAAGCTCTGTCATACAATGTGACGTATTAAACTTGAAAGCGCAAAACTTGTTGCAAAACATTAACATCGAAACCTTTTTAACACTATACACGATCATTCCTCACGATAAATTAAAGACTAGACTATTTGACATCATGGACAGTTGCTTCTTCAACAAAAATGGAAATAGGAAATATTCATATCTAGTCATCCAAAAACTTACGTTGTTAAACACCACTCTGATTCCACGCACAAGTACTCTGAAGTTGAAATAAAAAATATGCTAGAGTTCCTCATTGACAATATCTTCGTGGTCTTTGGTGATCAGGTTTTCCAACAGTCTGTTGGAACTCCCATGGCCACGAATTGTGCTTCTTTGTTACCTGACCTGTTTCTATATTCATATGAAGCAGAATTTATTCAAAAACGTAAACGCGAGAAGAAATATCTTGCTGTGGCCTTCAATTCGACATTTAGATATATCGACGACGTTTAACAATGATGATAACTTTCATTTACATGTATATGTCGATTCGATATATCCCCGTGAACTCGAAATAAAAGACACTACAGAGTCGTCCACTTCTGCTTCATACTTATATATTTTATTGAAAGTAGATATTAACGGGAAACTGACAAGTCAACTGTATGACAACGGGATGATTTCAGCTTCTCCATCGTCAACTTCCCATATTTATGTAGCAATATTCCATCATCACCTGCATGGTCGTCATAACGATCTACATGTAGTTCGTCAATACAACATATCATCGGGTCAAATGCTGTCTGACATGTTTCATATCGATTGTTAGGCCCTTCTTGGCACACTGATTTTGACTACGGATAATTCCGTTTACCTGATTAGGATATAGGGTTCATGGCGGGTGTGACCGGTCAACAGGGGATGCTTACTCCTCCTAGGCACCTGATTCCACCTCTGGTGTGTCCAGGGGTCCTTGTTTGTCCAATTATCTATTATGTATTGCTTGTAGGAGTTATGGGATTGATCCCTGTTCGTTATTTTCACCTTTCATTTAGCTCTGTCATACAATGTGACGTATTGTGTTTGCTCTTGCATTGACATCTGTTATTTTTACTTTGCAGTGAGACATATTTTGCTATACCTCACAATGAGATATAATTCTGGCTGTATTTTTCTTTGTATTGCGATGAGATGTGTTTCATTTACTTTTCATTTGCACGAACCCCTTGTTATCTGTTTAACGTAGGATAAGTACGTCAAGACCTCTGTTAAGGACACACTCAATAACATAATTCATCGTGACAATTCACTTGCATTCTATCTCATTTCTACCAAAAAACATCTTGAGGTATATTACCATGTTTGTTTTGGAGATGCTTTGTAGCATATTTTAATAGTTCATAGTTGTTGCAAAAAATTAAAAGTTTCGTCTTGTGTATTAATAAATGAATATCAATGAAGCAACGAAGGGGAGATAGAGCTTATATTTTTTCCAGGGGTGTATATATGATCCATCCATAAAACGCTTGTAAATATAGCAATAGATTATATTTGTAAGCTTATTCTCATGGGTTCTTACAATTTTTCCCGTGGGATATATGGAATATATATGTGAAACGCTGAGAATTTATTGATATTAAGAAGGTATGTTGATATCATTCATTGACAATTTTGTTTAACGGATAAAACATTCCATTTAGCATGTCGATCCGATTTTCCTCTGTCACACACTGAAATAAAACTGTAAAAGTAGCACATTAGGCCTCATACTTTTAGAGACTTTTTATACATCGTGTGAAATGTCATAAATTAATTTACACGGCAATTACTGATAGAATCGTCTGTTAAGAAATCTTTTAAAGAAAACTGCATAGCATCAGTGCAAAATGTAAAACATGGGCTAGATAGTTTCGTGTTTAAATGTTTAATAATTATTTCTTGCTGAAAGTGGCGGGATTCTATAAGTAATTCTGATATACTATGGGTATTTACAGTCATTATCGCCAGTTAGACCAATATTTAAATCTTGGGGATAATGTGCTACTTTTACATTTTCTATTAAGGTACCGCCATTATCAATTTATAACAGTCATGCAATGACGTCATACGGAAGCGCATGTTTGTCATGTTGTTATGATACAAAATGTTCTCATGTAAACAACCAAAATAGTTTTTAAGAGTAATACCCCCATCACACTAGGCCACGTTCGCACTACGACCATGTAAAAATTGATGATCGTAGTGCGATCGGGTACGTCGTAGTAAGGTCGTAGTAAGAACGTAGTAAGGTCTTTATGGTCGTGATGGTCGTGGAGCAACTTTGAACATGCTCAAAACAAACGTAGTGCGGTCGTGGTCAAATTTGATCGTAGTGGAAGCGTAGTAAGGACGTACTAAGGTCGTATTTAGATCGGCATGGTCGTAGTAGCATCGTAATGGGATCGTGATGCAGAAGAAACCGACTGCACTGCGATTCCACTACGCTCTCTATACGACCATCCCGTTTTCACTACGTTCTCATTACGATCATCCCGTTTGCACTACGTTTTCTTCACGCTTCCGCTACGATCACGGCACGTCCATACTATGTTGTTGAAGACTGTAGTAAGTTTCTACCAAGATCATCCCGTCCTTAATACGTCCTCACTACGATTTCACTGCGCGCAAGCCACGACCGAATCACGTTCTGTTCTCCCCCACACACTGGTATAAAAACTGAACAAAAGTTGCATATGACCATTGCTTCTTTGGAATCATGGAAAGGCCAGACCAAGAAATATTGATGGAGATGTTGATGCATATTCAGTATATGGCACTTAACGACCAAGCTGCTATATTGTTACTAAGGCGAAGGAGGAGGAGAATCGTAAGGCAGCGTAGATCTTGCTGGGTACGACCTTGGCTTTCTGTTGAAAGACTTCAGTTTGGCCATTATGATCAACTGATGAATGAATTGAGGATGGAGGATCAACAGTCCTGAAGGTTCTGAGCTGTATTTATACTGAATCTGGATCTGATTCAGCTGCTGCAAAGCGTGGCGACATCGGCGCGGAAACGTGGTAGAACCGTAGTAAGATCGTGGTAGAATCGTAGTAAGATCGTGGTACAATCGTGGCAGAAGCGTAGGAAACTCGTGTTACAGTCTTGGGAGTCGTGGTGAGAGCGTAGTTAGAACGTGATGGACGTAGTGGGAGCGTAGTAAGAACTTGATGAACGTAGTGAGAACGTGGTGAAATCGTAACAAGGCCGTAGTTTAATCGTAGTGGAGTCGTGATAAGAGCGTAGTGAGGACGCCGTAACATCGTGAAGACAAGACAAAATTACAAATTCATGCCGTTCGCACTACGATCTCACCACGATCTAAAAAAAATTATAGAACGTAGTGAGGTCGTGATGGTCGTGATGTAGTGTGACAGGGCCATTAGTAGCACCCTATCTCTGTGTAAGACAGATTTTAAAAATTATGCAGTTTACGTGCATAAATGAAGCATGACCTGCCCTAACATACCCGCGCATCAACATGTATTCCACTGTTCAGAATTTGGTCCAAACAGTGTCAAACACCTGCTTGAAATCTATAAAAGCACAAAAAATTCTTATTACTCAATCCATTTGACCAAGAAAATCTAACACAACATATGATCAGTTAGCGCTTCACTGATTGACTCTAGATCTATTTTATCGGCTAAAGCATTCAAACGGTCGCACAATATACTAGTAAAAAGTTTTCCCAGACAACTAAGTAGCGTGATGGGTCTGTAATTTACAGTGCAGTTATTCATTTCATATTACATTAACTGCAGTGGTGTGAGCGTGACTAGAAAACAACTTATATTTTACCTGAGTTTCTTTCTAATCACAAACCTCTGATAAAAGCAGATAGTAGTTTAAACTTCAAAGGATTGTTATCTCGTTAAATTAATTGATCAGTTTTCTTTAAACACGGTTCAGTAAACATAACCTAAAAAAAATAGTCTCATGACTGCGAGACGGCAAGTTATCTTATTCTCAGAGATATACAGATTTCTGTGTTTTTGGTACATAACTGACTGACATTCTATAATTTTATTCTTTGTCTGGCGTTCCATACACCAGATATACATGTACATTGGTAAACCAGACCAAAACCCTCCATGGTGTTCGTACTTCCATTTGTTTTTCTGAAGTTGTCTCCCTTCATTGTTGGCCATGAAATTACCGGTCAATTGTAGGCGTTGTTATAAAAATGACCTGTGAATTTCATTTCCTTAGTTTATTATATTAAAAACCAGCAAGATCAAACCATAGTGCAATTCTACAATAAATAATACATAAATAATACAATTGATAAAAAAAAAATGATAATCATGACATGGTATATTTCAGAGATAACACGAAGTCTTCCTCGACATCAATGGGCACGTTATTACATGTACATGTACAATACGCTTTTATAATGATCGACAATTAAACGTATAAATGCACACCGGCAAAGTGGCTGATTAGCATGAACATAAGTGTAATTTCGTATTAATGTTGATGGGTCACACCCGAATAAAATTGACGTCTCCATATGAGTGAAAAATTCTCGAGCGAGACGTTAAACAAGATACAATCAATCAATCAATCCTCACTACTCTTTAGATGGAATAATATTTTAGTACTTTTTAAAAAGTACAAAAAGTGAACAAGTTTACTGATTACATTTGTACTAAATTATGAATCCGTAATTTGAAGCTTACCAGTTACCCTAACATATGTATATATACAATGAATATATTCTTACATATAGCAAAAAACAAACACAAGTACAAACAATTGTTGGATTAAAATTCTATTGAGATATTTAATTCCAGACCCACAGAGACCTATACTTGAAGTATCATTATACTAACCCTAACCCTGAGACGGAATATGGCACACTTTATTCGAATTCAGCTTTGCATAGATACAATATAAGGGCTTTTCGTTAGAATTCTAACTATCAAATTGTACGAAGAAGATAGTGGTGTGTGTTATTACGCATTATCTTACACACTGTAAACATTATTAGACTAGAGACGTTAATAAATTACTGCATCAATGGCAAAAAAAACAAAACAACAAAAACAATAAAAAACACTCATTAAACTGTAAAATATAATATTCTTTACAAATATTGTAAATATTTGTAATGACACGATAATGGTCCAAATAAATTACCAAAGATTACATCTTTATGTCCATTCATAAGTAAATCATATTCAAGGGATAAAAGAAGATTACGAAAATAATTTAGAAAAATGATGTATAAATTTCAAACAAATATCAGACTCAATTTTTCCCTTTCAAAACTTGTAATTTATTTTCCCCATGCGTTTTTATTGTATGATTATCTTTTTTCCTCGTTTAGACATGTAAGAATATACTTCCGACTTTATGTGATGATGTGTATTGAAAATCATTATTGATATTGCACTTAATAACAAGGGATCGGGGCCCCAAAGGTCCAATAATTACCCACCCCTTGCTTGTGTATATAGTTTGTACATTCAGTTTCTAACTACCCTCATAAAACTCTACAGACGCGTTACACTTCCAAATTGGGATTTAACCCCTCCCCATTATTAAATTATGAAAATCAAAAATATGTAAATCGCAAGTCGTGACCTTTAGTCGTGTTACACTCACAATTACATCTACGTTTAGGATCTACGACCGGTTAGTGAAACGGCCCCCGGGGTCGTAGCAGTGGAAGTTCTTTTTCGTGCCAACGCCTGTATCGATATGAGACCTCCGTTATTAAGGTCATATCCGAAAGACCCGTGATTCTCCCTTATAAAATCCAAGCGTTTGGCAAAGAATCAATCACTACCTATTTTAATGTCTTGGGTTTGACGCAGCTATGGCACAAGTGGGGCTCGAACTCACAAACTACCGGATACGAAGCAAACGCCCTACCATTGAACTACACGTATCGCGACAATATGGTTATCATGGAGACTTTGAATTCCACTTCCAAATAGTTGAAGGAACTCGTCTCTCTGTCCCTCGTATGGATACCATGTAGCCTCCCACAGAATTGAAGTCGAATTGAAGTTTTCACTTACAAGAATTTCCTGTACGCATGCTATATATACTACTGTAAGTCTCATAACCAGAATGAATTCTATAATCAACGTACATGACAGGACTTGAACAAATACTATCTAGAGTTGTGGTATGTTATGACATTCATATTTGTAATGTTTTTGCCTTTTATATATTTTACAAATTGTAATGAAAGACATATCCTCATGAACGCGCTGAAGTTGTCAACAATACACGTGTAAATAAATGACTACTTGATAAGTACAGTATGCCTATGTAACGGCAGGGAAAACCACCAGAAATGCGTTAACGCATTTCATGAAGTATGCCAGCGTAAAGCGACACAATTAATATCCGTATGTATTTTCAAAAATTTCTAAAGTATCTATAGAATATACCCAGGATATGAATTTTCAGAATTATAAATCAAAGACTTCAAATCAAAGTGTCCATGGAACGAAGAAATACTGAAAAATTCCCAAAATACTACGGGAAATCTGAATATGAAGTTGATGAATGTCATTTGAGTTAATGTATCATAGTCTATCCATTAAACTGTTATATAAAATGAGCCAGTGTACATGCTAAAATGGCATGTAACTACGTAAATTACTTTACGTTCATTTAAGGAGGTACTCTACATCGTCATAATGGCTGACTTTCTTTTAAAACATGAATGAAAATATAAACATTAAAATATTGCCTAGCTGAGTAGCTTAGTGGGTTAACAAGTCGACAACTGAACTGTAGATCGCGGGTTCGAGTCCAGCAGGAATTTTTTTTTTTTTTTTTTATACAGATTGCTTCCTACTAAAGCTGCATTTTTGACTATATGAAATAAATTTGAAAGTTTTTAATTTCAAAATATTGTACATATCCTCCAATTTTCATCCATATCAAATTTCTCTAGTGTATCATACCTCCTTAAGGCCTGCACATCTCGTTAATGGTTTCGGACAGCAGATTTTGGATCACAGATGGGGGAATATATGTATAATGGTTTGGGAATTCGTTCTCATTCTTCGTATTTTGCCATTGCCGATATTGTAAATTTCGCCACCGTGTTATGGCTCTGAAATGTGCATTATCAGATGACCAGTATTTCGGATAAATTTCAACAAGGCCTGCGTGTTTTGGCAGAAATAAAGCCAACGTCAAGCCAGCCCCATGCATTCCGATGAGAATGTCTGTGTTTACTATCGCAGAAAGCTGATCGCGCATGGTCAGTTTGTCTGTCTGTATACTGGCAATGGAATGATTTGGGTATAATTCATGTACTAAACTCTCCAGTTCCTTCTCATTTTTTACCTTTCGACTTACTACGCCTTTCGGATTCCGCGGATGAGCCACATAATTTCTTCTCCATATGAACAGGATGGATAAATTTTTACAATGTAGGGTCTTTGTCGATAGTACATTGTGTTTTCCTAGAAAGAATAGCCTAAAATATTCGATATACGGTATAGATGGCAGCTCGTGATCATACATTGGACTTCTGTAACCTTGGATATTCCATATAAGCGATTCAAAACGTTTCGGTTTCTTTACCTGCCTGGCGCGTATGAATTCGCCAAACAAAGTAGTCCAGGTGGAGTCCAATTCACCACGTGGATGGCTATCGACGAATAAGATGTTGGCTCGTAAACTTTTGATATTAAAGAATAAAAGCATTAAATAAGCATTATACCAGTCTGTCATAGTATGGTAGATATTGGCATATTCATATCGAGTCACTGCAATCGTCACCTCCGGAATATCCTCGTACGACGTAAATTCTAACACTGGCCTTAGTGCAGACATCCATTTCATCAGATGATCATCACTTTCAAATGTATATTGAGAGATTTCCTTGTTTTGACAATGGATTTGGAAATAGCCGGGTTTTACAAAGAGAAATTCCTCCTCTTCAGGGCGGTTGATTACGCTTTGGATGTCTTCTCCGCCTTCAGGCCCAGCACTGAAAGAGGGATCCAGAAAAACGTTGTTTAATTTGGCGAATAAATGTGCGTATCCCAGGAACCCGTCTTCGCAGAGAGATGTTTCATCTTTCAACCATGTTAAAAAAGTATCATCCTGATCAATGTTTATATTTGCAAACGTGACATTACCTAACGTTTCCGTTGGCGGGAATCTAAGATTTATGGACAATTTGAAAAGCGCTGTCTTTGGAGAATTGAGAATCTGCTTGCCGTACGTTAATTCAGTTAAACCACCATGGAAGTCGGTATAGAAACAATAGAGGAATATTAGGTTTACGATCACAATGGCCGTGCCAAGATACTTCAGTCTCAATCTCATTCTGCATCCTGAAATAAAATTTAGACGTCTATCTATTAGCGAAAACAGAAAAGTTCTGGTGATGTTTCTCTTACAAACAGTAAGATGTCGTTTTAAAAGTCGATCTGAGAAATGCTTTGATAAAACCTGAGTAACGACATATGCTACATTGAGAAACATTTGTGGTACAGCACCTGATTGCAGAGAAAATATTAACCTCTAGATAATGATTATGCAGGAGAAAATTTTCTTTTCAACGGAAATACATGTATTTATATTCAGAACAAGAGGTGCATTTTATCCTTTTTAGACGTGGCAGATGAACTATGAACAAAGGTTCCGCAAATATACATGTACCATCCCTCGGAATATGGAAATCCGAATATTAAAGATGGTGCCTGCATGTGGTACTGGAGAAATTTTGTAATTTCCGTTCCATTGACCTTGACCTTTTGTATCTAGTCTTGGTGAAGATTCAAGCAGCATCCTTACTAAAGTATTGAAAAGAAGAAATTACCCTCCCAGATTTTCCAACTTTTTACGTTCATTCTTGACAAACCAACACGGACCTAAATATTTATGCATGGTTGTCTTCAAGAAATTTTGATAAAAATCGTCAAGAAATACATCTTAACTACACCTTTTACACAAGAAAATTCAGAATCTTTTAAAAATACGCATCATGGTGACCTAGATTTGTAATCTTGGAAAGGAACTAAGTGGTTTGTATAGGTGTTATTCCAGTTTGACCAAATTTGGATGGGAGGCTTAAATCTTACAAAGAAAAAAAAAATCAGAATTCTGCATCCACTATCTATGAAATTTAACTTAAAACCTTGGAAACCGTTAGGTAAGGAAATTATCATTGCTGCAAGTGATAAAGATCACATCAAGGATATGAAATGGTTAAACCACGTCCACGCTAGTCTAAACACCCCGAAGAAAAAGGACGAACGAAGGGACAAATTACTGTGGCGGTAATGTACTGGTATACTGGAATTATATTACTCTACGTCTATTACTTTCATTGATTTAAAAAAGGCATTTCATATGGTGGATAGAGATTTGATGGAATACAGTTTACTTAAGAATGGAGTGGATGGACATTTCTACCAAGCAGTGAAACCTTTGCATCGAAATACCGAGTCCTGTGTTCGCTTAGGTAACTATTATACTGACTGGTTTGGCTGTACATCGGGAGTTAGACAGGGAGATCATCTTTCTCCAACATTGTTCGCCTTGTTTATCAACGATCTTGCTGTACAATTAAAAGACCTAAACAATGGAATCCAAATCGGCGACTTCAAACTGAATGTCCTCCCTTACGCAGACGACATGGCATTAATTGCACAGAATGAGGCCGACACGGATGCAGTGCTCGATGTTGTTTCTAGCTGGTGTAAGAAATGGAAGCTGTATATCAACTCTACTAAATGTAAAGTAGTACATTTTCGGAAAAAACAGCGAAAACGAAGTGAGCATATATTCAACATAGGAGAAGATCTTCTAGATTATGTGTCATCTTATAAGTATCTCGGTGTATTGTTTGATGAATTTTCCACGTTCAAGAACAGCAAACATCTTGCGAAATCGGGGGGACAAGCCCTAGGAGCTGTTATATCCAAATTACATACGGATAAATCAGTAGGATTCAGAACATACGAGAAAATGTACCTTATCGGAGTCGCACCTATTTTGGATTACTGTAGTGGTGTATGGGGGTATGGCAAATATCATAATATTGAATCTGTACAGCATCGTGCATTGCGGTACTTTCTTGGTGTACATCGTTTTACTCCAATTTTAGCTATTCAAGGAGAATGTGGTTGGCGTCCTTCATTTTATCGACATCAAATGAATATTTTACGCCTATGGAATCGACTCGTTACAATGCCGGACGACAGGCTTACGAAAAAAAATTCATGTGGGATATAGAACAATCACACAACATAAATTGGTCAAATACAGTCAAATTCCTTTTTGAATCTCTTGATATGACAGTATATTTCCTAAATCGTATGGTCTGTAACTTAAACACAGTGGAAGAAAAACTTCGTAGGGATTTTATGAATGGCTGGAATGAAGAGGTCCAAAACGTTTCAAAACTTAGAACCTACCGAACCGTAAAAAATATGAGTGATTTTCAAACAGAAAAATATGTAATCATGGATATTCCAAAAAGTCATCGTTCTATACTTGCCCAGTTCAGATGTGGTGTCTTACCTGTAAGAATTGAAACAGGACGGTAGAAGGGGAGGCGTTATCGGATAGACTGTGTACCTTGTTTCCTAAGATAGTGTAGAAGATGAATGTCACTTTTTACTTCATTGTTCCTCTTATTCAAATCTTAGAGTAATCTTTTTTACCAGTATCGGATTTAACCCCACTGTGATCAATATGTCAGATTTAGACAAAACAAAATTTCTATTATTAAATTTTCCAAGACAAACTGTAATATTCCTGTTCTCCGCATACACCTACAGACAGTCTATCATATACATGTACCATAATAGTACAAGTCATGCGTAATACATGTACCACTGTGTTTATTATTTAATGTTGGGTTTTTTTCTGTCAAAAGTGACATATACAGTGTAGGCCCGATGGGCCGGGTGTTTAAATTCCTATTATTCTGTTTAATGTATTTTTCAATTCTGTAATGTATAAAACACATGTCACTATAATAAATCATTTACTTACCTATTACCTTTGATTTAGAAAACCGTCCTGTTCCTCACTTTAGTAGCTATATTAGCAAAAAGGTGATTCATCAACACTATTGGTAGATAATTCTTTGATGCACCTTTACCACACGAAATTTACGCTGAAGACGACGCTTTCATAGGAATGATAATAAAACTACCCCAAGGACGTCAGAGCAAATACTTTTGAATAAGATTGATGTTACAAATTTCCAAATGGGGGTTCGAATTTCATTAGAAAAGTAATTCATATACCTGTACATGTTGTTTGACAAGGTTTTGAAAAGTGTTGATACTAATGATTTGTCATTATCTTCTAATTGGAAAGACTGCTGAAAATATCTTCAGGGAAATGTACATCTTCTCCAGTAGATTGCGTAACGGCTGCACACGTTTGAAAACATGTGCTGTTTTTTCTGCTGTTATTAGGTTTCCGTAACTAATAAGACCATTCCAGTACTTATCTACATGCAATCAGCATCTTGAAATTAGATTCCTATAGAATGATTAGAAAAGCCGGGCACAACACGTAATCAAAAAAGTTTTATATGAATGGAAATATGTTACCAGCGTTATGTAGACGTCAATGCTCTAGTGGCTAAGACAGGCAGGAATGCACATATCAACAAGAATTCACTGGCCACCATATTTATACTTTCGCAATATCATTTGATTATCTTTATTTTAATTACTTTTGGAGGGTATATCGGAGGAGTTTTGCTAAGATTAACTTCACATCCGTGTGTAAGATTCGTCTTTTCAAACAAACTAGTCTGGGGTACATTTCAACCATGGAGAGGAAAGAAGAGACATGTTTTAAAACACCTCACATTTCTCAAAATCAAAAGAAGCATATAGTAAATAAGTAAACACATGTTAGAATTTTAAGATAATTAAAGAAATATATGATATACTTTTTGCTTATTTCATGCTATCAGTAGAGTAAATGATTTCTCCGCGTATATTAAATACCCTTTTCTTGTTCACTGCATATTCTTGCATGTAGATGCTAGAATTAAAAGAAAAGTTCATTCCTCACCTTTTTTCCCTTAATGTTTCAAAACCTTTCGAATGTTTACTAATATCAATTTATGATATTTTCATCGTAATTTTGAGTAATGTATGTGGTTTATAATTATATTTCATTATTAATATTTCAAAATCACATTTTACCAAGGTTTGGTTTAAATAAATCCCCCTAGAGCGGCCTCTCGGGTAATTTAAATGGCTAGGGCTGATCTGTAGAATTGTCCACGCTCAGTACTGTACCCACCAGGGAGGACTCTCTACCAAACTGAACAGAAATTTATTTATCTAAGAAGTATCAGAATGGTTGAAATAACTCAGAATTGTGGATAGACATTGGGCTTAAGTTCTCTCCCTGATATTAAAAAAAAACCCAAACAAATGCGAAACTAGCCATACAGATGATGAATATTTACATTTCATAGCATGAGTTTCGTACTTTCTACATCAGAGATGTAAGTACATAAATGTTTGTATCACCAAAGCTACATTAAGCTTACACATATTATGGTACATGGTCCCAGCTGACATAGCTTGTAACAACATTGTCTTTGCTTGTAAGGCTCATTATTACAACTGTATTTTAAACAAACTTGGCATTAATTCCACTTTTGATAATCGTACTTATACTCCAACTGCCCTTTCAAAAGATGAAATTCTTCAAAACCATGCTTCAGTTTTAGACACATTCAATATCCCAGTCAATGGCTGGTATGAATATACAATGTAAGTTACCGTACCTAGACTGGATTCGTAAACTACATAAAAACCCTTACAAACAAAGATGCATTGCTGGATCCAGCAAGTCCTCTACCAAGCCCTATCTTTGCTCCTCACGAAAATATTAACAGCTGTGAAGGAGAAACTTCAAACTTACTGTGCAACTACATATCCCAGAAGTGGTGTTAATCAAATGTGGATTCTAGAAAATTCAAAAGAACCTTTAGTAAACTTGAAATCGCAAAACTTTTCCCACATCAATAACATCAAAACCTATGACTTTTCAACATTATACACGACCATTCCTCACGATAAATTAAAGATTAGACTTTTTAACATCACAGACAGTTGCTTCTTCAACAAAAATGGAAAAAGGTAATATTCATATCTAGTGATCAGTCATCCTAAAACTTACTTTGTTAAACACAACTCTGATTCCACGCCAAAGTACTCTGAAGTTGAAATAAAAAATATGCTAGAGTTTCTCATTGACAATGACGTCGCGCACGGTACTGGTGTTACTTTCATACGTGCATTAGAAAATGTTTCCGCTATGTTTACACAGTTGTATATTTTGTGGATTATTAAAGTCTTATACATCAATGGCAAGGAAAATATATAAATAATGATAATAGCTTATATAAAATATAATTTACACGCATTTCATTAGCAATAAATACACGCAGATGTCGTCATTTTTCGTTGTCCCGCGTTACATGAAATACGCATACACTTTATCCACAGATTAATAAAATGATTGATTTTGTCCCAAATAACGTAAGAATTGGTGTATGATTGTGACGTCCTTATCTAAAAACCATAAACCAATTACTTTAAACATTTAGTTCATAGAATTGATATAGCGACCTTAAAAATGGCAAAGACAGTGCCTGTCAGTGGTGTCCCATGTTTGTAGATAGACTGCAAATGCAAATCATCATGACCAGTAGCACGCCTAATACAGGGGGAAGTTGACTATCCTTGTTACATTTATAATGTACATGTATCGTAGAGCACAATGTATACCAGTATTATAAAATTCTGAGTATATCCATGAAGTAGATTGATTTTATCGGTGTCCAGTGAAATGTCCTTATTCTACAAATACCGCGCTTTTTAAACAATTCTCCCATTTTATGTCTTATTTCTAAGCATTATTCCAACGCGAATATTTTAATGAATATAACTTACAGAAAGTACATAAAATTTACTATATAGAATATACAACATTTCATTTTATCCCGCGTCCATTTAGGAAAACGAAAAGATACTTAATGTCCAAATAAATGTCCCATGTGATTTTGTCGCGCAATGACGCGACGTCAATGTACACAACCAACGTCTAGCTAAAACGTAAAATGTTGCTTTTATTATTTTTAAATGATCTAAATTAAAATGATTTTTAAAAATAGTACACAAGGTATTTAAGCTATAGCATGTGTATCTCATAGATATATTTTGCTCTAGATCTGGTACATATACTTTAATTGACTTTATCAAATGACAATTGTACAGACTACATTTTGTTGCATGTACTACTGTATGTCATCGTCGCAAACCACGGGTTATTGTTTCATTCTATTTCACAAACGTTTGTGAAATAGAATGAAACAATAACCCGTGGTTTGCGACGATGTACTGTATGTATGCATATAAAAATTCAGCATTGAACAGATACACTTACGGTGTGTAAAACGTTGCAATATTATACAAATCTTGATTTATATACGAAACTCTTTAATCATATTCGATAATCTTGTTATTCATATATGAGAAAATTTTAATTATATTCGATAATCTTAATATTTATATGCGAAAATTTTGATTTATATTCGATAATCTTGTTATTTATTTACATTTGGTAACCTTGTTATTTATATTCGATAATTATATAAATCTCGATTTATATTCCATAATATTTGATTCGTATTTGATAATGTTGATGTACACATGCTAGATGTACGCATGGATTTAGTCATTATTGATTGTAGGTGAAATGCATAATTTCAAAAATTGATAAAAGAATTAGCTTCATTGACCATGACCTGACCTCGGATGTCTTAAATTTAACTAGAGGAGCTACTCTGCTAAAATTAAACTTTAATAAATATACAGCACTACCAGCCGTGAGACATTTGGCCTGAATTGAATAGTTGACCTTGCCCTAATATGCTGAATAAACCCAGTAGCTATGTCGAAACTTGGGTGGCTGCCCTGTAAACCCCCATAGGCAGCTTAGGCCTTAGCTAGCTGGATTAACAAGAGTGATACAAATTTGAATATTTATTAATCGTAATCAGAAACAGAGTGCAAATTTACATATATGGCGGAAAGGGTCGCGTGCAATTTTTTGTGGGGAACTGGGGAGGCGGTCAGTTTGACTACCAACGTAGGGGCAACACAGGGGGCCCTATGTGGACATAGGTGCCTGGACCTGAACGGGTGGTCACGTTCTAAGGGGGAAGAGATCTCTGCGCATCTCATCTGTCTCCTGCGTGCTACCTGGTTTAAAGAGCAAGTACAGAGCAAACTGTGGACCCTCCTACAGTTTCCAACATGCACCAGCCTGTAGCATTCCCTAGGAGGTGGATGTGAGCACAGGCACCAGAACGGTGGATATATATAGCGTGTTAGATCTTATGTACCCCCCCCCCCTTCCAATGAATGAAAGATATATACATAAGTCACATATTAAATGAATTGAATGTCAAAATCTTGTTAGAGTATCAGTGACGTGTTGAACAACCTCACTGTTGTATTCAGGACCCAGGTGATCTCTGGCGGGTGTGAGCGATTGCCTCTGGAATATTTCGCCCACATGCGTTGGTACTCCAGAAGAGTAGAGGAAGCCCCCCCCCCCCCCCTCTCTCTCTCTCGTAGAGATATAAATCAAAATTTCCGTCCGCATATAGATATCAAGATTATCGAATACAAATCAAGATTTCCGCATATGAATAACAATATCATTAGATCAAAAGTTCAACATCTGACAAAAAAATCTAAAGTCACACGGTTTTCACGAGATCACCCCTTCAAAACTAAATATGATATATATTGAAACTAACCGATTCGCAAGTAAAACATACGAGTATAAATAACACTCTGTATACCTTTTCTACTGTTTATTCAGAAATGAAAGTGAACATTAAAACGTTAAAATGTAATATTATTTGGAAGTTTTTAACTCTCACTTCAACTCACCGTGGTTATTATTATTCATTTATAAAGCGCAAAACTACATATACTTTCTATGCGCTGGTTGTTGTTTTTTTTTTTTTCCACTATCTTCAGAGCGTGATCGATGTAGATCGATGACAGAAACGTACGGGAGTTTTTAACCCCCCCCCCCCTCCCCCTTCCGTGTTTGGTATTAATAAAAAGTATTAAATAGAGCAATGATTATTAAACATAGAGACTTGAGCAAGTCTATATATATCCTAGAAAAAACCAAAACTGATTTTTTTTACTGTGTTCAAATTTCTCAGAGGTCATATTCATAAGAATTGCAAGCCTTATTTCATGGGATGGTTACCTGTAAAATGCGAAACGAAATCGAAAGGAAACGAAATCTACCGAAGCAAAACGAAACCTACCGAAACGGGTACCCTTATTTCATACAACATGCCTACTGTTGTAGGCACGGTGAAATAAATACAGTACGTATACTTTGGAGTATTTCTAAGAATTCATAATTTTTATGAATGTACACTATACACGTACAAAGATTTATTTTCAATTTTTAAACATTAAATTATGCATGTGCTTTAGTTATGATATTACAGCTTGGAGATAATGAATTTGTTTAAAATGTGACGTTGCTTTCGTGATTATATTTTGCCACAATTTATGACGTTATAAGTGTAACGTAAAGTGACACCAGTACCGTGCGCTTAGTGAATATCTTCATGGTCTTTGGTGATCAGGTCTTCCAACAGTCTGTTGGAATTCTCATGGGCACAAATTGTGTTCCTTTGTTAGCTGACCTACTTTCTATATTCATATGAAGCAGCATTTATTAAAAAAAAACCTTCTACGTGAGAAGAAAAAATCTTTTGCTGTGGCCTTCAATTCCACATTTAGATATATCGATGACGTTTTGTCAATTAACAATAATAGCTTTCGTTCATATATCGATTCGATATATCCTTGTGAGCTCGAAATAAAAGACACTACAGAGTCGTCCACTTCTGCTACATACTTAAGATATTTTATTGAAAATAGACATTAACGGCAAACTGACAACTCAACTGTATGACAAACGGGATGATTTCAGCTTCTCCATCGTCAACTTTCCATATCTATGTAGCAATATTCCATTATCACCAATCCCGTGGAGATCCGGGTTAGAAAAGGTCCTCAGTCCCCCCTTGCTTTTGTAGAAGGCGACAAAATGGGACGGTCCTTTGGATGACACCGCAAAAACCCAGGTCCCGTGTCACAGCAGGTGTGGCACGATAAAGATCCCTCGCTGCTCAAAGGCCGTAACCGCCGAACATAGGCCGAAATTTTGCAGCCCTTCACCGGCAGTGGTGACGTCTCCATATGAGTGAAATGATCTCGAGAGGGACGTTAAACAATATACAATTAATCAATCAATCCATTATCATCTGCATATGGTGTTTTATATCTCTCAACTGATTCGATACGCAAGAGCTTTTTCTGCGTCTAGTCAGTTCTTAAATCGAGGCAAGCTACTGACAAACAAGATGGTGGTAGAGGAGTTTCAACAGTCTCGATTGAAGTCAGCATTTCGCAAATTCTAAGGTCGTTTTACCGATCTAGTTCATCAATACAACCTATCATTGGGTCAAATGCTGTCTGACATGTTTCATACGGATTGTTAAGCCGTTCTTGGCACACTGGTTTTGACTACGGATAATTTCGTTTACCTGATCAATATATAGGGCTCACGGCGGGTGTGAGCGGTCGACAGGGGATGATTACTCCTCCTAGGCACCTGATCCCACCTCTGGTGTGTCCAGGGGTCCATGTTTGCCCAACTATCTATTTTGTATTGCTTATAGGAGTTACGTGATTGATCCCTGTTCGTTATCTTCACCTTTCATACTTGTTCGCCATTCAAATAACAGTCTTACCGGATGGTACATTTAATACCCTGGTGAATTTACAGCAACTGTAAGTATCGCTATATGACTCGTAGTTACCATATGATAACTGGAGTATATCTACATTTTAAGAATAATTTTAGAAAATATGTGACTAAGAACGTTTTGATGTGAAAACTTTATGACATGTCCTATATCACAATGAAATGGACACATAATTTATATTTACACCTCTATATTTCTTTTTCTCTCTTTTCATTTCTCTATCACTATATGATATCCCTCTCTCTTCATCACTATATGGTATCCTTAGGAGACTCCGTAAAATGATAACTGTCTCTTTTCCCAACAGTTATAATTGCCTGATGATTACGCCTCACATCATTTATATCATATTTATTATTATCGGCCGCAGGAGCGGCCGATCTATTTGTGATTGTGTTAGAAAGTGCGCATGGGGAAATGAGACGTTATTTTTCCTGTTTCAATAGAATGCTATTTTATTAATTACAGTCATAAAAGTCATGAATAAGATATTTTAAAATTGTTCTATATTGAGTCTTACTTGATTTTTAAAAACCTATTTTATTTTTTTCTTAACGTTCATAAGATGTTAATTAATGATTCTATTGAAGTTTTTTATTACAATAAATGCTCCCCAGGTGAGGAGTGTGCAAGATATAAAAGCAACTCGTTATGAATATGAGTTTCCGGATAGTAATTCAGTAAAATAAGACAAAAGTTAGTAAAAAAAAAAAAAGAAGATATGTTCAGTTTAAATTCACTTTTTGTGCATCATTATCCTGTGTTTTGAAAAAACAACCCTAATATTGCATTTCGCATTTCGGGGCAAGTTACAGCATTTTCTGCAAAAATCTTCTCGTCACGTGACATAGATCCAGGGTATTAGCACGTGCAGATTCTGCGTCCTTTTTCAATTGACAGCCGATGGAAACGCATCGTCAAAAATGGTAAGAGGTGTATTAGCAAATACTCATCAAGGTTGTCAAATATTTGCACCATTTAATGGAGTACAATGTACGGCAGTAGCATTCATTGCTTTGCTAACATTTATGACCTGCTTCAGAAGTCTCCGGTTTGACTTCACGTCAGATTTCAGTAGTGTTCAGTTAGATCAGATGTTGCACGATGGCACTAAACTTTATGCCACTATTTCTCAAGAATTTCAATCATTACAATATTTAGGCCACAATCAAATGCCAAAAGTGTTGAATTACCAAGATAACGACTTTACTTTGGAATATTTTCTTGACTATTATTATAGAATCGTAGATACAGGGACTGTCACTGTTTCACAAAATGACGAATTTGGACAAATGAATTTGTATGATGTATTATCATAAGCAATGCTTATATCTTCAAATTCCTTGTTGACTCTAAATGATCTTACTATTGCTTTGCATGCAGATATAAGTAACAATCGGTTCTTGGTATTTGATTCACATCAGAGGAATCAATTTGGATTTCAAGATACAGATAATGGTGCGGCGGTGTTGTTGAGTTTTGAATCTTTTGAAGAATTGCACCATTTGTGCTAGCTATTCATCATTTAATTATGAACTCACTCCAGTCACAAGAGTAGAAATAAGCAACCAGGTAAATAACAGTACAAATGTTGACCCCAATCAACGTGATGGACAACATAAATGTGTCTGTAATGATCATTCATATGTCTCAAAATCTAACTGCAAAAAGAGAGCTCGACAAAAGAGAAAACGCTGTTATGTTGAAAATAGAAATGCCTCTGAAACCATTGAATCTGATGTAAACAGACCAGTTGATTATATGGTTTATGAAATAGATATGTTAGATGTTTGTGAACAATGTAATGTGTCAACAGACAGTAGCGTTGAATATGTAGACTATTTGGAACTGCCTTTTCATGTACATGAGTATGAAGAAAGCATAAGAGAGTCCCCTGATAAGTGTTGTTCATGTTGTTTTAGAATTCTATTTAAAGATCAAACTTTTTTAATGTCCGAGGTCAATGATGCATGTAAAAGTATTGATTTGAATGTAAGCAGTGATTTATGTAGCACATGTAAAACTACGTTGAAACAAAATAAAATACCAAGCATTAGTCTAAAAGGAAATAATTTAGACACAGGTTTAGTCCCCAGAGAGCTAGAAGGTTTAACTCTTCTTGAAAAGAAAATGCTTAGTAAAATAAATGTATTTATGACATTAATTTTTCTTCCTGGGGGACAGTATGCTCAGAAAGGATTGGTTTTAAATCTTCCAGTGAATATTGAAAACATAATTGAACAATTTCCACAGAATTTGGAACAGTGTCCTCTTATAGAACTTAAGTTTGAGAATAGTAATGGATCTCTATATGTCGGTAATCACCATAAAATAAGAAGCAAAAAGTATGCAGAAGCAATGCATTGGTTAATCAAAAATAATTGTTACTACACTGATCTGAGCTTCAATGTAAGTGATGTTGTTAATGATTTAAACAAGTTGAATGAAAATTTCAGTACATACAATAAGGAAGAAGAAGAATTAGAAGAAGCTGTAATGATTCCAGTGGATAATAGTTGCAATATTTCAAAAAATGCATATATTCATGTTCAAAGAAGTAAGTCTGAATCTGTAAATATCTTGTTAACAGAACATGGAGAAGAATTAGCATTTCCTTGGCTATTCGTAAATGGAAAAAATGGTTTTTGTGCAGAGCGCCCCCTAAAAATAAATCCATCGATGTATTTCAAAGTGAGGCTTTACAATGAAAAAGGACATTTCAGAAAAAAACATGACATATTTATTGCATACTGCTGCATCTTATAATATCTCTTTATTAAAACAAGAGTTGGGAATTCACATGAAAATTTTGAAGACTGTACATTCGGGAGACCAATCTTTTGTTACAGCTGGTGATGTTAAAAATATGAATGAAAATTCAGATTTACTTGAAAATTCTTACATGTTCATGAAGAACATTAAAGGTACCGTTGCTTACTTTAGAAATGTTTTGTATGATCTTTTGGCAATATTTAAAAGCTTGGGCCCTCCTACACTCTTTGTCACATTGTCAGCTGATGATTTACATTGGCCAGAATTGGGAATGACACTTCAGAATATAAATTTTAAAGATGCTTTTGGAAAATCTTTTTTTTTCAGTCAATGAGGAAAGATCCTTTACTTGCTGCTACACATTTTGATAGAAGATTTAGAGCATTGCTAAAACATGTTATTTTAGGAAAAACTAAATCTCTAGGAACAGTGTTGGATTACTTTGCACGCATCGAGTTTCAAAATAGGGGGAGTCCTCATGTTCACATGTTTTTATGGATTGATGGGTTACCTGCTGAACTTAATCATAATACATCATCTGAATTCATTCATTATATTGACAGAACAATTTCATCAAATGTTCCAGATGTTGAACAAGATTATGAACTAAATTTACTTGTAAAGAAATTGCAAACACATCATCATTCATCATATTGTAGTCGTGGATACAGATTGAATTGTAGGTTTGGATTTCCTAGAAAAATTGTTTCTACTACTAGAATTTTACCAAATATTGATTTACTTAGCAAATCAAAAGCCAAATTTTATGAAACAAAGCGAAATCAAGAAAGCACTTTCATTAATGATTACAATACAGTTCTTTTACGCCATTGGAGAGCTAACATGGATATTCAGTTAATTAAAAATGCTGAAGGGGCAGCATATTATGTTTGTTCCTATTTATGCAAGTCAGAAACAGATGATTTAAGAAATGCACTAGGAAACCTTATCTATTCAATTTTTAGACAAAATCCAAATTTATCTAAGTATCAAAAATTATTGCAGATTGGTCTCTGTGTTTTAAAACATAGAAGAATGAGTGCACAAGAAGCAGCTTACTGTCTTGGAAATTTACATTTAATAAATACACGTTTTCCAAGGAAGCGATTCAAAATGTTAAAACCAAAAAAAAATTATTGAGGAAATGAATGATAATTGTACAGATATATTCTATACAAATTTAATGGATTACTATCATGAACGACCACATGAATTGGAAAGTTTTTCATTTTATAGATTTGCTTCTTGGTATGAAAAATGTACTCCACCAAAAGGTTCTTTACATAGAAAAGCTTGTGAAAGAGTTTATATTGACAAACATGGTGTTTGGTTAAAAAAGTGTACAAAACCTGTTGTATTGAGGTATCCAAATTTTGCATTATTCAATGAAGATTACTTCTATAGTTTTATTCTTCTTTTATTACCACATAGGAATAAACAGAAGTATATGTCAAAATCACATTTTCTTAGTAAACTGCATGATTAAAAAAGCTAACGTCCAAATGACTTAACATTTTTAAAAATATTGTGTTTATACATTATTTGCATTCATTTTGGGGAGTGTAACGAAGAGTTATTGCCCTTTCATTTTGTGTAATGAATAATTTAATGTACAAAATATTATCCCTTCAGCATGTCAACAACGCAAAACCTTTGCATCACGATATCTTTTTCTTTCTTTTGAAAGTATAGTACCACTTCTTTTCTTTTTGCAATTTTGTATACTGATTTTGAAAAAAACAATAAACTTCTGCAGAAAGTCATGTGTTCTTCTTTTACTCAAATCCAAATAATTAAAAATGCTTAAAAAATTGGCGGCCGATTTGATGCTTTGCATCAAAATTATCTTGTTATAAACTGTTTTTAAGGAAGTTAAGTTTGAGTCCGGCTTTATTGAGAGATTCATTTTGCAAGCTCATCTAATCCATTGTGTTCTACCACAATGTGGATCAACAGTAATGTTAAAATCAGCCTTAATTTGAGTATTAGATAATTACTCCTCCTAGGCACCTGATCCCACCTCTGGTGTGTCCAGGGGTTCGTGTTTGCCCAACTATCCATTTTTTATTGATTTTAGGAGTTATGGGATTGAACACTTCGTTATCTTCACCTTCCATTGAAATTATTATGATTGTTTGAACCTTCCACAATGTTGTATAAAAGCTTGGACTGTATCAAATAGTGTGACATATTTGATCTAAATTTTTGTAAGAAAAATTTTTAAAATTCTTTTTCCAAATGAAAAAAAATATATTTTGGAAGTTTAATTTACAACTATCTTCGCAAGCCAAGTGTCCGATTCGCTTACTCTCATCTCCCCTTGGCGGATTTAGTCGCATTTGTAAGACTTCAAAATATCGCGCTTTGGCTTTTCAAGGCATCCAATCAAATCGTGCTATACATACAGTTTGGTTTGAGTAATGGCGGCCCCCGTGTCTAGCCCGCTTTGTCGCCGTTGCCATAACATTTTGTCTAAAAACAAAGACGGGGGACTTTTGGAGAAAGTTTTGAGGTTTACGATCACTTTCTAGAGATAATCGATCTTGTACCTCACCCAAATGACGACAAAGGACGGTATGTGCGGAAATAAACTGAACAAACTCAACAAAATTGAGTACAATATCAAAACGAAAGTAAAAACGCTGAAAGAACCAGAGCCACGAATAGCCAAAAATGGCCCTTAGTCAGAACATGATATTATTCTCGGGGACAGAAACCAAGAATATCTATTTTTCAAATATGTTATCCTTTTTCCGATATCTTTTCATTTTTGTTAGTTATTGACCTTCAAAGTACCCATTGTTTTGGCCAGATTGTTATTGACGTCGCAATTTTGCAACGTAACGTCACAATTTTACAACGTTTCATGTACTTTTACGTGAAAGTTCTCTAGGTATAAAAGTGAATTAAAAACACTATTCAGTGCAATTTAATTACCGGGGTATGATATTGTAAATATTTAAATCTGTCAATGTTAATTCTATATTAAAACACGCACCTATATAGTATACTCCTACATCTCTTTCTCCTCTCTCTGTTTGTCTCCTTCCCTCTCTTTATATTTTTAAAAATTTTATATATATGAAACCATTCAACAGTTTTAAAGTAATATTAATTCAGGACCTCTTTACTTAGCTTTGTTATTTAAGTATGACATGAAGATAAACTCAATCCCAATATTTTAACTGTATAACCATTTATTGCACATACCGATATTTTTGAGGGAGAGAGCGGGGGGTCTTAAAATGTACACGAAAACACGGTGGATCCAACCGTTGACTTACGAATAAGATCTATTGACCTATGTGTGTGCGTTTCAATATTACATGTAATTTATGTTGCATATTGATCACTTCTTTTAACAATCTTTTTATAAGTTTGCGGATTTTTATTTTTATTATTTGTTTGGGGGGTGTTATTATTATCCCGCATGTACATGTAATCACGCCAAAAACAGTAATAGCGAGGCTTCGGACAGCGGCGTTATTTCAGACGCACTTTGCTACATGTACAACTTTGGACAGTGAGTAAACATTTTAATCCTATGTTTCACACTTTTATTTGTGTTTTGCTATATAGGGAGTTACGCTTATGATGTGTGTGTGTGGGGGGGAGGGGGGTGTAGGGAAACTGTTACAAAAGTACAGAATAACACATGAACATTTAGTTTAGCCATATGGATATAATTTATTTTACATTAGGCTAAGAAAATGTTCACGTGAACTAATAATCAGGTAAAATATGTTCCATTTATCTAATTTCATTAGTTTCCTATCTGGATCATTTATTACAATAATATCTAGACCTGTGTGTATTTCAAAATGCCTTAATTATTACCATTAACTCCATAACATCTATGAAACGAATTCATTAATTAAAAAGTCTTATTCTGAGACTGCTACATGTAATAGAACCAAACTCCCTCCTCGCATATATTTGATTAGTGTGCAAACAAAATTAAGTGGATGTTATTTTCACATAAATAGAAACAAGAATTTTATCAATCAAGGGGTTAACACCATAAAATTTGCTTATTTTAACACTTTCACATTTCTTCCTGTCATTAAGTTTAGTTCTTATCTTACATAAACTGCATGAGGGAAACCCTTTTCCGTTATCAGACACTTCCTCTATGTTACAAACACTCAAACTAAATTAAGCAGGACAGTGGTTTAATAATGTGTTCAGTTCTTCCTTCTATAATGCTTAGTAATATTTTACTTAATTATGCAGGATAATATATTTAAAAAATAAATGCATAAACTTTTACTTCAGGAATGAGTGTGATTCATATGTTCACCTCTATTTTGATCAGTATTAATGATATCGTCTTCTTTTTTCCATTTGTCTTTTTTATTTTCTTATAAGATTTGTGGTTTTCAATATTTGCTGTTAAGATTGAATTTTCAATGATAAATATAATTGAAACAATGAAATATACACTATTTTCGTTTACATTCTTTTTACATTATTTTTTTTTTTCATTTTCGAATTATTCATTATTATTATCCCTTTTTATTAACTGCCTTGTATTTTTGCTAATTAAATCAAATTAATTCTGTTTGTCAATGAATTTCATTTAAAAGCAAAACAAGATCCATATTGCTAGATATACTTTTCGTATTCATATTTGTATGTATTTCTATATATTGATTTCTGACGGATGAAATATATGCAATGGACCGGAATAGCTGTGTGTCGAAATATAACAGTACCCGATGACGTATGTCCAAATCGGTTGTAACACGGTATACCTTGTAACACGTACATGTAAACAACGGAACGAATGTTGTAGATCTGTAGCTCAGAGACTTGTAGCCTACAGTCTATTCTTTATATTGTTATGTGGACGCCTAATTTTTTCCTGGTACCCATATATTGTACAATAACTTTAGAAATCATTAAACAATACGGGATAGGGCAATATATCTTCGCATCTAAGTAGCCTATCGAGTTAGACACCCCTCGGTCCTCCAAGTCTTTTTATGTTCTGCGACAGCGATTTCAACATGCTCATCAGTGCCAAGAAAACTGAATGCACGGAGATGAAACATGTGAAGCCAGATGTTTATTAAATTCAACGACCTTCAGATAATTAAAATATATATAGTGTGATAACGTATAAAGAACATGTGTGGAAGTAAAGGCGCGGCGCAGACGATGGGTGGATCTCGGTTGTATCTGGAGTGGATTGGAGGACTTAGCTTCGTAATTGGTTGATCAAATAACTAAAACTGTTAACTAGTGCAAGGTTTTTGTAACTATACCTAACATGGTTACATATATATTCAAGTTCATAAATTGAGCATATAATCTATTTGAAATTTTGGGGGCAAAATCGATTGATGTACATAGCCCGATTCCGACGATGGCGCGGATCCGCTTTTATTTCAATAATATTGATTGAAATAAATATTTGATTAACTTTGAATAATTACTGGTTTCATAAAAAGACAATGGAACAATCACCAACTATACTATTTAAATGTTACGATTTGTATTAAACCTATAGTTTGGAAAAGTATTCGGATTTCGTGCATGGAATGTGAAGTTCCGGTTATTTGCAGAACATAAAAAGTAAAAATTCACTTATCCCCCAAGCCTCGATCCAAAAAAACTCTTAACCTCTATGCAGTATGTAATATACTAATTTATAATTCATTAAGATTTATTGGATCGAGGCTCGGGGGTTATACAAATTTCTGGTGCATATTGTTGGATATTATCAGCTTTTACAAAAATAACACAACTGTTATGGGTTCTGCATGTTATAATTTCAATATGCGTGAATTTTCGCGGAAAAAACACTGGATTTATAAAGAAGAAGGTCTAAGCTATTTCATACCATGATGAAATATTGGAATGAAGATACTTTATTTCACTCTATATCACAGGGCCATATTTGGGTATTCGTGGCTCTTGTTCTTTGAATGAATTGTTTTGATACGTGATTTACGCCTTAAACACAAAAGTGGCATAGGCATGGAGCAAGTATGCACACATGAATTAAAAAAAGCAAGTTTATTGTTTTCATTTGTCAACTCCATTTTGTAAACATACACATGTAACAGAAATTGAAATACGTTATCTGATTGGTTAGATTTTGTTTTCGTCAACAACAATAACAAGCTTGATCCGTTAGATGGCAATTCAGTCGCAACTAAATCCGCCAAGGAGGATATGAGAGTAAGCGAATCGGACAATTGGCTTGCGAAGATGATTTACATCATAACTGCAGACATTATTTGAAAACACCTTAGTGGGTTGCCTCCCTTGTGTGAATACTAAGCAAATTACATCTACATACAATATCTAGAACGAATGATTTGTAACGAACTTCTAATCTACATGTGGGCAAAGAATAATTTGAGGAATTTCTAGTGTTTGTGAACTACAAATGATGTCAAATATGTGAAGAGTAATAATTTTTGCAAACAGAAACAGATTCTGAAGCAGAATATCTGATACCTGGAATTATGTCTTTGGGATAGGATGGGACAAGATAATAAGTATTGTACATTGTCAAAAGCTTAGAGTTGACTCTCCAAAGGTTCCCACCCGGTTTCCATCTGGAAGCTGTTATTGAAATATCTGTAATTAATATTGCTTTCTACATATGTATATATAACCTAACCTTTTTTTAGTTTTTCAATATCAGGCCTGTAGGTTAAAAAACTTACCATACTTAAACTCAGCCATGTTTGTTTTGAGTACAACTCTGAGGAAACTCCAATGCATGCTCGAAAAATCTTGAGCAGGTACTTTATTTGAGTATGAAAATAATTTTATCAGAGTTTGAGTATGAAAACGTGCTCAGAAAAGTTTTATAACCTCCAGTCCATACTTTGTGATTACAATTCCGTAGAAAGCGGCTGCCGGAGAAGGATGGGGGTGGGTTGGCAAAAAACATGCCTTAGACCTCACATTTTACGGGCCAAACATATCGTTTAATTTGACCCTGGACCTTTTATGTAAACAAGGTCGAATAATGACGAACACACTCACAATCGACCTTAAAATATGTACTAGTGTATGAAATGACGACACACCAATCATATGTAATCTGGTTTGATTTGATATTTACATTTAAAATGTTTTAAATCAAATTTGTAAGAAATTTCTGAAATATGTAAGAACTTTAGCATGGATGTTTTCTATGTCTGGTCAAAGCAGGATGCCTATGGTGAATATACATGTAAATTGTGTATTTCTTTGTGTTTTAAAATTCGTGGGATAGGGGTAATTATGAAATCCACGAAGATTGAGTCGCCACAAAAATTTAATGAGTACACAGTGTGTGTAAGAAATGTTCAGTCCAAAGTTGTGATTTTTAAAACTATTAGCATGACCGTTTTTAGATAACAATTGGAAATTTTAAATATATGATTAGTTGATGGTTTAAAATATTTGGGTTTTATTTAAGTAAAACAAAAAGCTTTATACAACCTCATTTTCAAAATTCAAGTGTTATTGATTGAGTACGAGGTCAATAATAGATAAAGATGATTGCTTATAGGAGTTATGAGATTGATCACTTTTCGTTATCTTCACCTTGCATGATATAACCTAAATATCAAAGAATTGTTTAAGAAAGCCAATAGTGCTATACATGTATGTTTAGTGTCGTTGGAAGATGCAGAAAACATAAACTACCCATTGAATGTAAACACAATAAGCTTGATAGAGTTGTGAAACCCATTATTTCATGTGGATGCGAATTTGCTAGAGAGACTTCATTTAAAATTCTACAAACACATATTGAATCCTAAACCTTTTACACCTAATTACATGTTATAAGGCTTACTAGGAAGATTTTCTATTGTGATTAATGTCTCCTTTTGGGCCAAATTAGACATTTCAGACTAAGATTTACTCCAAATCTAATCACAAGAGTCCTAGGTTTAATTACTAGTAAATACGACATGTTCTAACTGATTGTGGATTATCTTACTTATGGTGGAGTGAACAACCACTGCAGAAATTGTACAACCCCTGGTCCAAATTAAAGAATAGTCTCTAACGTTTTGTCTTAATGCGTTTTTGTGAATGCCGATCAAATCATATATTTGATATATCATAGATATTTTAAATAAGTATCAACAACAAAATCTTTTTTTAAATCAGCCGCGTCCTTTGCAATAAAAAGCCAGCATTACATTGTTATTTTCATTCATACTTTATTTCCTCTCTTAGGAGATTATGAAGAAAATACATCTGCATGGTAAATACCTCATTAGAATTGTAATAAAATCCGTTAGTATGAGTATCATTACAAACAAGGAAAAGAATAATTTAAGGGCGAGCTGACGTCATCTTGTTAATCATACAAAATCTGTAAATATTTGGTCAAACACACAAACGGTTGATGATTTGTCTACCCCCCCCCCCCCTCTTTCTCCCTCTCTCTAATTGCCGATTACGGGCTTAGATAAACACATGGTAATCAATACCGGTATTGACATCGTCATTTTTCTCCCTCCTAGTTAACACCTATATCAACAATGCATAGTTTTCTTTACAGACATAGTTTTTTAATCCGAAATAAATTTTATGATGGTAGTCATTCAAGCAAAAATAATGTTATGTAAGTTTTAAAAAGAGTAGTTTTATTATTGTCATAGTTATTTTAGACAACACAAATTGGAGGCAAGGCACTTGTGTTGAATTTTTAAAACTAAAGATATGCCTAAATTTTTAAATCGACCTTTTAGCTTCTATATGGTTATTGTTTGCGCATTTTATGGCCACAAATGTCATTTAAAGTTACTAGTATCAAAAGTACTAGTATTAACCTATCTATATTGATACAAAACATGAGTGTGCATTACTTTAATGTAATGATTTTGTGTTGTTCAAACAAAACTAATTGATGCGAATAAACCACAATTATACATGTATTTAAAAGTGCAAAAAGGGCAAATTCAACACACTGTAACACAATAAAAACATAATGACCCCTATATTGTTTGCTTTTAGAATTCAACTTCAAAGCAGAAATCCAACATATACTCGTACCTTCAAAAGAATTGACAATACAACAAAACTAATGTTCAATCCTTTTTAAGTAGTGCTATCAGTGGAGGGATAATAGCAAACAGTTTAATGGATTCCATTCCACATAATGGTAAGCTGAAATTTGAGTAGATTTTTAAAAAAGCAAATTTGCTTTGACTTTAAATAAACACAAACTGTAAGTAAATGAGGCTTTCGCTCATTCAAACATAACCCTACAATTATCTACATCTATATCCCATATTACAAACATGAATTTGTTCTCTACAAATTAATACCCAACGAAATTCTACAAAATATGTGACCTAATTACGCAATATGGCCATATGATCAAACGCATCCTAATCAAATTGTAAATTGGAGTGTTGTCTTCATATAATTTACATGTAGTTGTTATCTGATTGGCTGAGCATTAAACTATAATTTTTTTTTTCTCTCGATATGATTGGCTGAGAACCATACCATCATTTGCAGTACTGTAACGAACCGAGGGTATGGAATAATTACTCATTTTCTGGTTATTGTTTAAGGTTGAAATGATTTCGTTGAACACAATTTATAAACTGAACGACGACCAACACTTTCCACGGACCACGTTAAGTAATATCTACACTTTGAATAGTATATACATCTATGTCACCAACCCCAGAACTCCCTTATCAAACATGTCCGAGATCTTGCAAAGTCACACGTTGGTTTAAGATTGTAGACTCACGTAGATAATCATCCAAGTATTGTGGCCCCCAAGCTACAAAATACAATGGAACATTATATGCGGAAGGCCGGTGTTCGAATCCTGGCCGCGACAGACCTAAGTCGTTAAAATGGGTAGTGACAGTTCCATCACCAAACGCTCGGCATCAGGTGTGAATGTCACGGGTCTTCGGATATTACCTTAAAAACGGACGGGACAGTAGATGTGGCACGCTATAGAACACCCTCACTGCTCAATGGCCGTAAGCGCCGAGTATAGGCCTCAATTTGAAGCCCTTTCACCGGTTTTGGTGACGTCTCCATATGAGTGAAAAATTCTCGAGTGAGACGTTAAGCAAGAACCATCAATCAATATAGTTATAAACATGTAATACGCAATTTCCGAGTTTCCCAATAGTTGTTTCCCTTTGTCGAACTCTTACATACAGTGAGACACACCACATTTTTTCGTACAAACGCGGTGGGTACAAATGTTTATTGCTACGTTAATATAATGCCTATAGAATGATTACACGTACCAGCTGTCATGCAATTACCGGAACTCCAGGATAACACATATTAAATTAAGTTTATGAGTATTTGATAATAAAATAGCTCATACAAAAATCGATAAGCATCATCTTTCTTTGATAAAAGCATCACTCGTGTGGAAGAGGTGATAAATAATTTCATATTTGATTTAATGGCCTAATTCAAACAAATTATTCTTAATATGGTCAGTCTAATGTATTCCAGCGGCTGATACGCTTTCATAATCTTTATCGTTATCTACATTAACTAGTCTATAATATGCGAAGGCGTCCAAGTATTGATTGCTCTGAAGTTGAGAGAACACAGTTCTTGGTTCTTCTCGTCGAAAGAACACTTAGGAAAGAAATAAATCGGTTAAATAATACATATTAACATCCCCCTCCTCTTCTTGAAAACAAACATGTATACGTGACAATATTGAATTTAAAAAAAGATAATCGTATGTCGTGCAAGATATCTAAGCAATGAATTATTAATTTTTGAAAGATGTAGTCTCATAACTTCAACGGTATGTGCATACAAAATGAATAATGCACGTTAGCGCGATCTGAACATTTGTTTACAAACACCGTTACAGCTATGAGACTACATCCTTAAAAAAAACCAATTCATACCTTATATATTTACATTTTTAAAACCTTTTTAATGTGTGCATATTTCATTTATATTCTAAATTTCTCGTCTAATTCTTTGAATTAACGGAACAGCCTTGGAAAAACAAAATGTTATGTCAAAATGTAAAAGCAAAGAGTGCACAATGCTGAGAAAATTTGATAATCCAATTCTTGAATTGATTTAAATTAAATATCTTAAACATCAACTTATAAACAAAGTTGTACCAGTGGCGGATTTAACCCCCCCCCACTTTAAAATTTTCAAGTTCAAGGTAAATCGCGGTATCTTGTTTCGGAAAATGTACTAAACGATAAAAGAAGCAACAATTTCTTCCAGTCCCGGAGAAATAAATGTTAAAAATCTTTTTGATTTCTTGAATTACTTTACTGGGAGAACTTAATGTTTTGCAAAAACCCATAAAATTTGGGTCATTTTATTAATTTCACCTTATTAAAATAATAGAAAATAGTACAAATGACTAAATAGGAGAAATATTTCAAGCCCCATAAAATCTGTAAAATCCAGAAGCTTCCGGGGGTTTCGCCCCCTGGACCCCCACCAGGGTCTGCTGCCTCATAAAGTGGCGCCCCCCTCCCCCCCCCTCCCCCCCCCCCGTAATCTCCTCTGTAACAATCATTAATACGGTCTGTAACAGTAGGCGGTGGCTTGAACAATCATTAATACGGTTTTGAGCCCGTACATAGGTTGGACATTGTGAGAAGAGGACGTTTTCATTTAGTTCCTTCTTCAATGAGACGTTAAATTTTTTACCCTCTTTTTTATCAATATTGTAGATTATCTTTTGGGAATAAGAATAGCATGGTCCAATGTCCATGTGGTTTCAATGGTAGTACACCCCCTCCAAAGAAATGGAACTGTTAATCTGGGTTAAAATATGTCCTCAGTACCCCTTACTTGTCGTAAGAGAAGACTGTATAGGGCGGTCCTTCGGATGAGACCGAAAAAAAACAAACAACGAGGTCCCGTGTGGCACGATAAAGATCCCTCCCTGCTCAATGGTCATAAGCGCCGAGCATAGGCCTAACTTTTGCAGCCTTTCACGGGCAGTGGTGACGTCTCCATATGAGTGAAATATTCTCGAGCGGCACGTTAAAACAAAAAACGATTAGACAGTTCATACTTATTATCCAATATTGTAAACGTCTCGTGGGAGATCCGGGTAAGAATATGTCCTCAGTACCCCTTACTTGTCGTAAGAGGCGACTAAATGGGTCGGTCCTTCGGATGAGACCGCATAAACCGAGGTCCCGTGTCACAGCAGGTGTGACACGATAAAGATCCCTCCCTGCCAGTCACTGAGCATAGGCCTGAATATTGCAGCCCTTCGCCGGTAATGGTAACGTCTCTATATGAGTGAAAGATTCTAAAGTGGGACGTTAAACAATATACAATCAATCAACCACTCCCAACAGCTGTCTTTTATCTGCTAAAGTTGTTTTGATGATGTAGAATACTCATGACGTCATAAACCTGATCTAGGTTAGTGTGTTTGACTCCTAAAATTATGTAACAAAGTAAAAATGTAAAAGATATTAAACATGCCATTTTTCATTAAAATATACGAATCAAATTGATAAAGTTCAATAACATCAATTATGGTGCATTAATTTTGGTAATACATGTAGTTCAAAATAGTTTTAAACATCGGGTTCAGGGTTCATACCATCCCATCGTATACGCGTTCGCGAATGTCATGCACATCACGACAGTATACATATTAATAAGATTTTTCAAAACTATACAAGCAAGTCAAATATCTCATACACTGTATGTATAAAGTAATTTAAAATCATTTTATACATTAAGTTCATGAAATGTAACACTAGACGATGAAAGTACACTGTACGTTTTAGGGTATGTCCATTGAATCTGGTGAAGACCTTAAACATATCGCAACGACCATTTAATCCGCCCATTCATCTAAAACGCGCGAAATATAACACATTCGATGTAAACAGTGTATTGTGGCGTCATATCAGCTGTGATTTTTTTTCTTTCAAACCAAGCAATTATCAACAAGAAGCGTACGAAGGTACAAGAAAGATTGTCTGAAATTTAAAAACGGCCGTGGTACCGGAGTGACGACGACATTTTCCGGAAGCATTATGGTTATACCGTAATTCCCATCATTTTTCAGCAAAATGAAGAAATCACGTGACTCTTATGTGTAATCATTGCATTTGCGCAAATTCTGGTACCCTACATCTAGCTTCGGATGTATGACGTTAAGTGATATATGTAGCTACGCTTAACATTTGCAATGCGGTCGTCTATTCACTCTCCCGGAAAAACGTCCGCTTTCATAAAGTCATCAAAATATGCTTTTTTAAAAAATGAATTCATCGAGTTTTCCTTAAAAAACTGCCCACTGTTTCGAGAAAGACACCCCCCCCCCCCCATTCTCAAAGAGAAATAGTTACAAACATTGAGAGTGATATAAATAATATGTTAAAATGTACTGTATTTCGCGGGAACTGTCAGCAGTTGATCAGTGACGTTAAACTTGTTATTCGTCGTACTATGGCGGAAAACATACCGAGGTTTGCATCTGAGTAGAGAATGCGAGGTTAGATGGAATCGACCGAGGTGATCTGGGTGTAATTATTGGAGCGAGCTCGCCGCGTCGCTTCGCTCACTATCATAGCATGCCACGCACAGCATTGTGATGTCATTTAAGTTGTTTTATGATTATCCTATAAAATTATATCTATTGAAAGTGATAGATTAACTTACATGTATATGGCATGCATTCGTAGTTTACAAGCATAATCTGCACCAAGTTATGGTATCGCCTAGTTACGTAATTTGTTATCAAATTGATTTCCCCGATAAGCCCCAAGTACTTTACTCGTAACTGCCGAACTGTTGCATGAAAACTGGTAATTGAGCAACTGAAAACATACTATTTCGGTATCTGGACCAGGCTCTAGTTTCAACTTCATCAAAATTCTCTTTTGTGTGTGTCTAGTCTGTACCGGGAAGATCTGATTCGTGACCCTTTAAGTGCAATACGATTAATGATAGGTGTTACATGACTGGCCTTGGTTACGTCTGCGTTTGAGGAATCTAATCTTTAAATCAGATAATCCATAGCAAGGAATTGGCCACATTGAACACGGCAAAGAGACGAAAATTATCCCTAGTTATAGTGTGGTATGATTTAACGTTGACCCCTCTGCATTTTGGGGGTGCATTTTTCATTCTCATGGCAGGCTTCAACTTTTGCAAATGGATTTCTTATTCTGAGATAGAATCCATCATTGGATATGAGACTATGACAACCACTCATAAAGGAAACACATTTCTCAAAGATTTTATACGAAATAAGTATAGAAATAGACATGTAATTCTCGGAGTCAGGTATCACTTTTCTAAAAATTGTTATTTTGTAATTTTTGAATTTACACCAATATTCTTAATCAGTGTGCCAAGAACGGCTTAACAATCGGTATGAAATGTGCGGGGGTGGGGGTTATGTTTTTTCTTCTGTTTCTTAGACACACAAAAGTAACGATGTTGCATTTGGAAGAATTTTTGTTCTTATTTCACTACGTTTTAAAGATTACAGCTTTCGTCAATGCCAATTATTGACACATAGGTGTGTGCTAGTTACCGAATTTCGATTTCATCAAATCTTTTAAATGGTGATGCATTTATATCATTTAAAAGTTAAAGAAGCAACTATGTCACCTCTCTGACTAAGTGTTACATGTGTATCACTAAAAAATCATTTCAGTAATTTTCATCACAGCTACAGACCATAATGAAAGAATCGAACCTGAGGATGAATCACTCGGATCACCTCGGTCGAATGCATCTAGATGTAGGGTACCGGAATCTCCCAAAGTTTACCGAATGGAATAATAGAATCAATCTCTGGGTAGAGATTGGAATACGAATATGATGCACTCTGATCCCGATTGTAAAATCTCTACAACATCAAACTAGTATGTACATGCCCGATCGCTATTTTGGCCGTATGATATAAACATAGCTATTAGTTATGCACATACTTTACAATGTAATTAAATACTACATTGATATTTATCTTTTACTCTAGGATTCTAGTATAGTTTTATTTTTTGTATCTCAGAAGTGATTATTGATATATCAGTGTTAATCAGATTGTTTTAACCTTTAGTAAGTCAAAATGTTTTTATACATAAAGATTTACATGTATATTTTCGTCTTCAGGGTTTTAAATTTTGTATTCAACAGTGACGTCGGCCTAGAGGTCCATTTTTTATGTGAGTGTTTCAGTTATTTCCCCTTATATCATTCGTGTTGTGCAAAGGGTTGTGCTGCAGTATTTTAATTAAAATTTACATCCGTAAATTATAAACTTTTGTATGTATTTTTTCATGTTGATATATGTTCGTTGTGGTGTACAAGCACTAAAGGAAAAAAGAAAATGTTTTACTTCTGCAAACTGCCAAACAGGTACATGAAAGGTGAAGATAACGAACTAGGATCAATTTTATAACTCCTATAAGCAATACAAAATAGATAGCTGTGCAAACACAGACCCCTGGACACACCAGAGGTGGGATCAGGTGCCTAGGAGGAGTAAGCATCCCCTGTCGATCGGTCACAACTGCCGTGAGCTCTATATCACGATCAGGTAGACGGAGTTATCAAAATCAGTGTCAAAAACGGCTTAACAATCGGTATAATATTGCCGATTTCCTGTCTTGAATGCCTGTATAAGGCAGAAAGGAAGTTAACTCCTCAGATTCTGAGCAGAACTGCGCAGAGTGATATAACTGTAGATAGTGGTTCAATACTTATTCTATTAGCCCAAATGTATTTTATATTTACGTCTAAAACCTATCCACTTGAAAATTTGTTTGTCGATTCCAATTTTGAAAGGGTTCAGAAAGGACAACATTTTGTGGCGGAAGGATTGTTTAATAAAAAAGTTCTGCACGATTTCAGTTTTTGTTTTATTCAAATTGTCGTCAATAATTATACCCCTGGGCGTGTTTTTCAAATGTTGTGATTTATGATACAAGTATTAGAAACTTTGCACTCATTCAAATGTTTTAAATTCATTAATTTGGTTGATATAATTTTGTAAACAGAACGTTGATTTATTAACACAAGTTTATATGAACATTCAGCATTTTGCATATAGCCAGTCATTCAAAAATTGGATCCATAACCCCTGTTTTCTTGAGTTCCAACTTAAAGTTGAAAGCAACACTTTGTAACTGTGATTTATGTTCAATTCAAAAAATGACAAAACTTCTACTATGTTCTTTGAACTCTCAAATTCCATATGATGATTTTCCCCTGTATTTGAAGTGCAAAAAGGTCATTATCTATTTACAATCTACTAGCATTGAACTTTTTTATATACTTATTGTGAGAAGAGATGATTGCGTATTTATTTGATGTAATAATTGATTTGTTTTGCTAAATATGTTGCGTTGACACCAACAGACAAATCGAATTTGATGAAATAGACTGTATTTATTTACACTCCCAGTGAAAAAACAAACGTTTTTACCTCTGATAGTCGGAACCAGTTGGCTAAATGTCGAGGATAATGTATGGCTAAATCTGTCAGATATTAACAATAATTGATAACCTTATATGATATCATTGCGTTTTAATCGGGATCGGAATTCATAAGATTCATAATTCATAAGATTTGAATTTCATCTTCAGGTTCGATTCATTTTCAGAAACAATCTCTATTGATTGAAAACAAACTAAACCTCATTTTCGTAAAAGAAATAACGAGTACTTGTTAATTCTAATTACGCCCTGCCTCCTATACATAACCTATTACAGAGATATTCCAATCAGAAGAGGACTGTCTACTAGGGTCTACATGCGTTGATATACGCTACATGTACATGTAATAGTATACATAGCTGGCTACAAGTATACACATGTAATATAACACTCGCATTAATTCATTTTCGGACAGTAACTGAAAGGGAAAATTTAACAACTCGTGTTTTTTCCTCAAGTAATCAGCTTTTATTGAACTTGATTTCTCTTGATTATACGCTTTTTGATATGAACTTATATAACATTGCACTGAATAAAATTTAATTGTTTTTTTTTTTTAATTTACCACACATCATCATCATAATTATGTAATATGATACTGAATCGAATTGAATGAGCTTACATTAATATACGGACTCAACTGTTTCCTTAATTTTCATTAAATGACAAATCAAACTGCGCACAGCACTGACGTAGAAACAATGCTTGGATAATGGAGCCGTTGTCGCACTTTGTCCTCGAGTCACATGTATCTATTATACAATTTAAAAAGATAACTCTATTCATATTGATCAACCCCTAACGAGCACATACAATTACAAGCGACAGTTATTCACGTTCATGACACAAATATTATTGACCTTGGTATGAAAAATTCAAATAGTTTTTGAAGAGGTCGCGAGTTATAAAACAGTTTCGTTTCGTACTATTGTGACACTATCAAGTTTTTTAAAAGATAGTCCATGATTATAATAACCGTTTCATAACATTATTTTGTTATTCAGGCAATCAATATTTAGTAATATAATTTTACTAAATTGTAGAGAATTTTAGCATGCAATACCTGGGTCGGGATTCATAAAGGTACTTTTAAAAGTTACACTGTATGCTTACTAGCTCATTTTAAAAGTTACACTGTATGCTTACTAGCTCATTTTAAAAGTTACACTGTATGCTTACTAGCTCATTTTAAAAGTTACACTATATGCTTACTAGCTCACTTTGGTGAATTTTTTTCTCTCAACCCAAATCATCGTGTTCCTTTCTATTATAATTAGAAAAAATATAGAATATGATACAGTGTAGTTTCAACTTTGAAACGACAGCATGGCTATTAAAAGTTACAATAAAAGTCACCTTGTATAGAGGGCCGAAGTTTTGTTCAGGAAGCAAAAATTCAGGTGACATAATTTGAAGATTATAATCGTTTTAAATTTGGATATAAATGACATTGCATATATTCTTTTTTATATAGAAAATTACTTATGTGAGAAATGACCAAACTATCTAGTGTCTAATGACTTATGTGATAAATGACCAAACTATCTAGTGTAATGACTTATGTGAGAAACGACCAAACTATCTAGTGTAATGACTTTTGTGAGAAATGGTAACAGGTCGTTCCGGCCCCAAAACTAATCCGTCCCCTAGTCGTTCCGTCCTAAAGTCGTTCCGTCCCTAGTTGATCCGGCCCCCAGGTTTATAAAGCTTTTACTGTCTTCTTATTTACAGTTAATGCTATAATTTTCATCCAAACATCAATATTATATTGTTTATAATAATTATAACCATGATTTAGATTAAAGATTTGTTTGTAACATGTACATGTGCGTGACGTGTACGTTATCTGTTTGGAACACTACGGATGCAGACACTTAAGAGTTCTAGAATTTGTATTTCTTTATATCTTTTTTTTCAATTTGTAAGTGATAATTGCTATATGTTAAAGCAATACAAGCTGTAATTAACTGGCGGTACTTTACACATTTTATTTGTTTTAAAATATTACATCATGTAAATTTTGAGTATTAAAAGTATGAGGAAATAATAAATAGCAAACGTGCCACTCAAATGAAATTTTGATAATGAATTAATTGTCAATAAAATTGTCTATGTTATTCTATTTGATCTTTTATTTTGAATTAATTCAACTTGTATTGCTTTAAATGAAATTTGATGAATTGATACATTTTTTATTTATCATATTAAACAATGTTTCATCATTTATAAAACATAAATATACTTCCCACCCCATTACATAGATTATAAACAGAAAATCCCTATAAAACGTCTATGGGGACGGACTGACTACGGTAATTGTGGCCGGAATGACTTGGGGCCGGATCGACTGGGGCCAGATTGACCTTAGGGCCGGATTGACCGACATTCGTGAGAAATGACCAAACTATCTAGTGTCTAATGACTTGTGTGAGAAATGACCAAACTATCTAGTGTAATGACTTATGTGAGAAATGACCAAACTCTCTAGTGTAATGACTTATGTGAGAAACGACCAAACTATCTAGTGTCTAATGACTTATGTGATAAATGACCAAACTATCTAGTGTAATGACTTATGTGAGGAACGACCAAACTATCTAGTGTAATGACTTTTGTGAGAAATGACCAAACTCTCTAGTGTAATGACTTATGTGAGAAATGACCAAACTATCTAGTGTAATGACTTATGTGAGAAATGACCAAACTCTCTAGTGTAATGACTTATGTGAGAAACGACCAAACTATCTAGTGTCTAATGACTTATGTGATAAATGACCAAACTCTCTAGTGTAATGACTTATGTGAGAAATGACCAAACTATCTAGTGTCTCTTGTCGATTCGAAAAGTCACAGAATGGACATTTCATAGATGCGACAATTTATTGAGACTCATCGAAATTAATCAGAAAAAATACAGGAATGATAATTTTCTTTGTTTTTCATTTACTCACTTAACACAATATTTGATAAGAAATATTATGTGCCAAGCCCTCAATGTATTTTAGATAGTTTCAAGTGAGCTTTTCTCATCTCCTGTCGTCCATCGTCTATCCGTCTCTAAACTTTTCACATTTTCGACTTCTTCTCCAGAACCATTGGGCCAATATCAATCAAACTTAGCAGAAAGCATCCTTGGATAAAGGGCTATCCAGTTTCGACAAATGAAGAGTCATGTCCCCTGCAAAGGGGAGATAATTGCAAAAATGCAACAATAGGGTGAGGTCATTTAAAAATCTTCTGATGAAGAACCAATGGACCACAAGAGCTGAAATTTTATTTATAATATGAAAGCTTCATGACAGAGTGCAGATTCAATTTTCTTAAAACCATGGCCCCCTGGAGTAGGGTAGGATCACAATAGGGGATCAAAGATTTACATGGGAATCGATAGGGAAAATCTTTAAAAATCTTCTTCTCAAGAACCATTGGGCCAGGAAATTTACATGACAGCTTCATGACATAGTGTAGCTTCAAGGTTGTAAAATTCATGCCCCAGAGGGTAGGTTGGGACCACAATAGGGATCAAAGTTTTACATGCGAATATGTACGAAAAATCTTTAAATATGGGTCAAGGTGACTCAGGTGAGCGATGTTGCCCCTGGGTCTCTTGTTAAATATGTGCAATATCTTTGCCATAAGCAAACACCATAAGTTCGTTCTCCTTAATTCTAAGGGTACTTGAGTTACGATATACTATAAGATCACTATACAGAGACACACACGGAGAGTGTCGTCATCAGATTGTGTGTAACTTTTGACTATTTATAGCGCATTGTGTAATTGTCACGGTAGTGTGGTGGTTGGCTAATACATCAGAAAGGAGGGGAAAAACCGTTGACTTTCATGCATGACTGCGTTGTGTCAAGCAGGCGGTACTACACGGACGAGAAAAACTACCGATCGACCAAGTTTAATCCTAATCCAATACACAGTTGATTCATCTATATATAGGATAAAACAATAGAGACAAAATGATGAAACGATTGACTTTTTGTTTACTGTAGTGTCAATAAACAACTCTGTCATGTAACCAATACATGTCAATAAATCTGAAGAAAAATGCAACTCTCTCATTTGAAATGGAAATATACATTTGCTGTGTACTAGCAGCTGTTATTTCACATGAAAGAGAAAGTTGGTATGTCCATTTTATGAAAAGGAAGTATTGGAATCAGAATTTAGATAGGAAAAGCGCCTGCAATTTGTCATACATCCTCAAACAAGTACATCATCCAAATAAAATTCTGGCGATGCTGATTATAAGCAATCAGTAAAAAAAAAAAAAGGCAAAACTTGACACTTACGTAATTGTCGGACTACACTCTGGTCTTCATATTGTCACATTTTCCATTGTTATCGAAAGCCGAATGAACGGAAATCACATCACAAGGAAACACTGAGATACAGGAAGTTCTACCACTCGAACCACCGTAAAAAGCCTTCAGAATTGTGAATAACATAAATTCATATGCATTTTAAACATGATTCATAGCAATGAGATATCTGAACGTTGCATTTAGAATTCGTACTCTCGACAGTTTGAGAATGTCAATACAAATAATGTTCGAATTCTAATTCCTGCCGGTTTTATTGGATCTGAAGAATTATATCAGAGGTCCGTTTTTAATTACCTGTGTGTTGTAAAAAAAAAAATAATGGTAAAATACATGTACCTCTTCATACCGGCAATATTCACAACATATTAATTGATCTTTAGTTTTTTCCATCTGTCTCCGGTAAAAGAAAGAAAAAGAGAGAGATGTTGCATACCAAAAATCTTTATCGTAGAGCGATCTTAGAGTGAAAAAATATTTATCTATTTGAAATATGAATAAAACTTATGAACTTCTACAACAAATATCCTGAATGTTTCATACTTTTTCTGCAATAAATCATTAAATCACCCATCAACATCTAGTATGTTCCAGTACAGCGGATCTAGTGAATGTTCGGATATTTCTATATACATGTAATATCTATTCTACAACAAATCTATTGACTCTTCAGACACTTCTGTTCTTATAGCACAAACTATCTACTGAATGTCACGAGAGTTCTATGCTGTACAGAGTTACTGAATGTCACGAGAGTTCTATACTGTACAGAGTTACTGAATGTCCCGAGAGTTCTATACTGTACAGAGTTACTGAATGTCACGAGAGTTCTATACTGTACAACAGAGTTACTGAATGTCACGAGAGTTCTATACTGTACAGAGTTACTGAATGTCACGAGAGTTCTATACTGTGCAACAGAGATACTGAATGTCACGAGAGTTCTATACTGTACAACAGAGTTACTGAATGTCACGAGAGTTCTATACTGTACAGAGTTACTGAATGTCACGAGAGTTCTATACTGTACAACAGAGTTACTGAATGTCACGAGAGTTCTATACTGTACAGAGTTACTGAATGTCACGAGTGCTATACTGTACAACAGAGTTACTGAATGTCACGAGAGTTCTATACTGTACAACAGAGTTACTGAATGTCACGAGAGTTCTATACTGTACAACAGAGTTACTGAATGTCACGAGAGTTCTATACTGTACAACAGAGATACTGAATGTCACGAGAGTTCTATACTGTACAACAGAGTTACTGAATGTCACGAGAGTTCTATACTGTACAGAGTTACTGAATGTCACGAGTGCTATACTGTACAACAGAGTTACTGAATGTCACGAGAGTTCTATACTGTACAGAGTTACTGAATGTCACGAGAGTTCTATACTGTACAACAGAGTTACTGAATGTCACGAGAGTTCTATACTGTACAACAGAATTACTGAATGTCACGAGAGTTCTATACTGTACAACAGAATTACTGAATGTCACGAGAGTTCTATACTGTACAGAGTTACTGAATGTCACGAGAGTTCTATACTGTACAGAGTTACTGAATGTCACGAGAGTTCTATACTGTGCAACAGAGATACTGAATGTCACGAGAGTTCTATACTGTACAACAGAGTTACTGAATGTCACGAGAGTTCTATACTGTACAGAGTTACTGAATGTCACGAGAGTTCTATACTGTACAACAGAGTTACTGAATGTCACGAGAGTTCTATACTGTACAGAGTTACTGAATGTCACGAGTGCTATACTGTACAACAGAGTTACTGAATGTCACGAGAGTTCTATACTGTACAACAGAGTTACTGAATGTCACGAGAGTTCTATACTGTACAACAGAGTTACTGAATGTCACGAGAGTTCTATACTGTACAACAGAGATACTGAATGTCACGAGAGTTCTATACTGTACAACAGAGTTACTGAATGTCACGAGAGTTCTATACTGTACAGAGTTACTGAATGTCACGAGTGCTATACTGTACAACAGAGTTACTGAATGTCACGAGAGTTCTATACTGTACAGAGTTACTGAATGTCACGAGAGTTCTATACTGTACAACAGAGTTACTGAATGTCACGAGAGTTCTATACTGTACAACAGAATTACTGAATGTCACGAGAGTTCTATACTGTACAACAGAATTACTGAATGTCACGAGAGTTCTATACTGTACAGAGTTACTGAATGTCACGAGAGTTCTATTATGTACAGAGTTACTGAATGTCGCGAAATTTTTATATACTGTACAACAAATCTACTGAGTATTCTGAAAACGTCTGATCACTTATTTTAACTTGCACTCAGAACAAAGATTTGTTTTATCCGTGCATCAAGAACTTAAATTAGTGATAAATAAAGTTTTACCTATACCTGTTTATCTACCTCTTTCTTCCACCATTCAAAATATCTGTCGAAGGGTTGCAATTCTACATCTGTATACACGTAACGCTACCGATAACTCCTCAAGTTTTTATCCATCAAGCCTCTGGAGCCGAATGTCGCATTTTTAATGATTGGAGTTTATTGTTACCAAAAATTATTATATCGCATATCCTGTTTTGAGAAAAGGGAATCACTTACTACGGAACACAATTTAAGTCAGTATACGTAATGTTAGAAAATGTTATTAATATCTTTACTGTAGACGCTCACTGAAAAAAAAATAATGATTCAATCCAGGTATTTTGTATTCCTTTACCTGAAGTCTGCAATATTGATTTCAAAAGGCACTGAGGTGTCCTTGAATAAATAACGACCTATCAGTCCCACTTGTGGCATGTTGGGCTTTTTTGTAACGATATTTCGTAAGCTTTACCATGGCAAAGACGAGGAAGGGCAGTCCATCATGGCTGACCTCCACTACAGGGGGAATTTGACGAACAACGGAAGGCGAGTACAATAAAAAATTCATTCTCTAATCTTTAAAGAAATGTTCTGATGTATATATGGGAAAAGGCATGTTGCATATAAAATTCATTTAACCTCTATTGCTTCAAATTATTTGCTTCCGGTACCACTTGACCCAATAGACAGACATCCATGCTGTAGTTTATGGTCATTGGTAGCGGTTTATATTTTATATATGGTCTTTATAACGATTTAGTTCGTCAATACAACCTATCATTAGGTCAAATGCTGTTTGACGTGTTTCATACCGATTGTTAGGCCGTTCTTGGCACACTGAATTTGACTACGGATACCTCCGTTTACCTTTTCAGGATATAGGGCTCACGGCGGGTATGACTGGTGGACAGGGGATGCTTACTCCTTCTAGGCACCTGATCTCACCTTTGGTGTGTCCAGTGTTCCGTGTTTACCCGACTATCTATTTTGTATTGCTTATATCAGTTCTGTATTGCTTATAAGGGCCTCCGTGGCCGAGTAGTTATAGCATCGCGCTCAATATCACACGACCTCTCACCTCTGTCGGCCCGGGTTCGAACCCCGCTCGCGCCGGTAAGTGAGAAAGTTTCCCAGTTTACTTCCGGAAGTTCGGTGGTATCTTCCCAGGTACATTGTATCTGGTTTCTCTCTTCCACCATTCTCTTGCTTTCGATGTATGATAGAATTATCGCCATGCTGTATCACGCTACACAGTTATGAGATAAAGATATCAGATACACACTGTATTTAAATTAGATTATAAACACAGAGATCGCAACTAGGAAAATTGTGTTCGCACACTAAAACTGATGTTTCCTTTTCCATTAAAAAAAATCCACATTTTTACAGTGGAAGATTTAGAATTACGGTACATAACAGTCACCTCTATGTGTATGTGCTTTAACGAAGGGACAGTGTTGTGAACATACATGCATGGTTGTATATCAAACTTACCAACATACTAAATATCAAAGGCCTATGTCAAATGACAAAAAGTTATGGTATAGACAAAAAATAAATTCTATTATTTCACCTGTATATAAACGGTCAAGGTCATCAAAAACTCACGTGACACTGTTTTATCATGATATACCCACACACCAAATAATCAAGGCCTATGTCAAAAGAACCAAAAAATTCTATTATTTGACATTTATATAAAAGACCAAGGTCATCGAAAATTAAGTGACACACTGAGTGAGTTATCGTGATATATCCACATGAAATATCAAAGGCCTATGTCAATCGACTAAAAAGTAAAAAAAAAAAAAAAGAAAAGAAAAAAAAAATCCAAAAAATTTAATATTTTTTACCTTTACATAAAGGGTGAAGGCCATCAAAAATATAACGCGACATAATGTCTTATCATGGTATATCCACTACCAAATACTACAGGCCTATATCAAAAGGCTATGGCCCGGTCAAACTTTGTATGAAAAGCGGAAGAAGAAGAAAAAGCAGAAAAAGAAAGAAAGAAAAAAAAACCCACTACAATAATATGACCCAATACTGGGATTGATTGATTGTATATTGTTCAACACCCCGCTCAAGAATTTTTCACTCGTGGAGACGTCATCATTGCCGGTGAAGGGCTGCAAATGTTGGCCTATACAGGCGGTATCCAGAAAGAAAATGAAGTGTACGCAAATTATGACAAGGGGTTGGGTGAGTGGGGCCGCCTTGAGACCCCCAGTAGGTTCAATGCAAATCCCTAGGGAGTTCCCACAAGCTCCTGTGTTTTACCAGTGAAATCACATATATTTGTGCATAAAAAACAGGATTCCATGTTTCCAAACCCAAAATAATTCACGAAATCATTTTCTAAAGTGTTTTATTATGCCAACTCACCGTGTGTACTTGGACTGACTTTACATTCGTTTTACGGATGTTCTTTTTTCCCCGTTGTTTTCTAGTTATGTTTGAGTCACAGAGTTTTCGAGGGCAAAAATGTCTCTCTCGCAAATGATGCGCACGCAGTTGCGTACCTGTGTATAGGCTGCTATGTGTGTGCTATATGTTCAGCGCTTACGGCCTTTAAGAAGGGAGGGATCTTCATCGTGCCACACCTGCTATGAAACGGAACCTCGGTTTTTACGGTCTCATTCGAAGGACCGCTCCCTTTAGTCGCCTCTTACGACAAGCCAGGGGTACTGAGGACCTTTTCTAACTCGAACCCCCACGGGATCCCCCTTCTGGGAAGGGGAGACATAATAAATAAACTTAATATAAAGCACAGAGAAATTCTCGCATACCCGTATATAAATGCAAGAAATAAAACTAGTGTAGAAAAATCTACACAAGTAGAAGCATAATAAAAATATCACAGAGTCCATTGAGTATACTTGACTAGTTTATTCACTTCTCAGGGATATAATGAATATATTGCATAGTTAACTTACGTGACCTATTGTCATTGGGTTGTGTCTGTCGTCGTCTGTCATGCATTAACAACTGAACATATTTAACTTCTTGATAACTTACATTCCAATTGTTTTCAAATTTGGTATGAAGCATCTTTAGGATAGGGCAGACAAAGTTGTAAATTTCAGGACTCCTGCACCCCCTCCCCAAGGCCTAAGGAGCAGGCCAAAAACTGCTAAACATTGACAAATTTTCAAAAATCTTCTTTGCAATCACACATGCAAGAAAACCTTATGTACATTCATGTATAGTAGAGCAGGAAAACCTATACCAATATTGTAAATGTCACCATCCCCGGGGTGGAGGTTCTGACTCCAGGGCGGGACGAAACTTAGTATATAGTGTTTATGTGTATAACATTTTTAAAAATAACGTGCTATATATACTAAATTGAAATTAAATATATATCTAGAAGGAGCAGAATTTTTTTTACTAAAATTGCGAATTTCAAGATCCCAGGGGTTTGTTTTTTTTGGTATTGCAGTGGGGGGCAAAAGGGGCATAGAGATTATATGTGTGTGAAGAATTAATTTGTCAAACATTTTCATCTCCACAACCGCACATCTGCACAAAATTCTAAACGCATAATCACGAAGAGGAGGATAATCTTAACTAAACCTGTAAATTTCGTGATCCCCGGGGCCAGTTGTGACTCCGGAGCAGGACCAAACTTGATATATAGTGTTTGTATGCATTTGTATATAAACATCTTCTATGATACTAAATTGAAACTCAATAAATGTTTAGAAGGAGCAGGTAGCCCTTTACCAAAATCGTAAATTTCATGATCCCAGGGAAGGGGTTTTGGTTCCAGGTTGGATTCAAAATAATAGTGATTATTGTCATGATCACTTGAAAGAATTGTTTAAATTTGGTAAAACTGTGTAAAAATTAGACTCGTATTAAGAAAAAGCAGAAAGGGGTGGCAGAAAGGAATGTACCAAATTTGTGAATTTCACAACCCCAGAACTGTAGGGCAGGTCCTATATATCCATATAGTGTTAATATAACGCACGATATATTATTCTGTAAAGTCTTCCGTTGTATGTGTACTTGGGGGGGGGGGGGGATTTGTGTATTAAGAACACTGTTGCATATTAGAATTTCCTTACATATGCAGACCAAAATGATAGATTCCATAGCCATTCAGGGTTAGTGATACTATTAACTAATGCTCAGGTGACGGATAAGGCCCGTGGGCCTCTTGTTTTAGCGACTGATAAGGCCCGTGGGCCTCATGTTTTACTGATTGATGATAAGGCCCTTGGGCCTCTTGTTTTACTGACTGATAAGACCTGCGGGTCTCTTGTTTTACTGACTTATAAGGCCCGTGGGCTTCTTGTTTTACCGACTGATAAGGCTCATGGGCCTCTTGTTTTAGCGACTGATAAGGCCCGTGGGCCTCTTGTTTAATCTTAACAGTCAAATTATAAGTTTTAGGGTTAATATTAAGGATTATATGGAGGAAAGACAAATTGTGTCTAAACAGAGAATACCATCCAGAGTGTAGGTGTTGGGACTTAAAATTCTCTACATGATTTTTGCCAAAGAACAACTCTAAAACACGTGACGTTGATACGATTATTTGCAACAGTATAGGGATCCGAATCTTGCATCATGATGCTGCAAGTGAAATTATACAGAACAAAAACCGCTATCTACGGTTGAAAATTAACTATTGTACAGATATGGTGCTATAAATGTTTAGAGACAAAGCTAAAGATTGGATAAACATCATACAAATATCATCCAATCAGACACCCCTCCACCTCACAGCTCTAATGTATCAATCAGACACCTCCTCCACCTCACATGTATCAATCAGACACCCCCTCCACCTCACAGCTCTAATGTATCAATCAGACACCCCCTCCTCCTCACACCTCTAATGCATCAATCAGACACCCCCTCCACCTCTAATGCATCAATCAGACACCCCCTCCACCTCACAGCTCTAATGCATCAATCAGACACCCCCTCCACCTCACAGCTCTAATGCATCAATCAGACACCCCCTCCACCTCACAGCTCTAATGCATCAATCAGACACCCCCTCCACCTCACAGCTCTAATGCATCAATCAGACACCCCCTCCACCTCTAATGTATCAATCAGACACCCCCTCCACCTCACAACTCTAATGTATCAATGTATAGATAAAAACATTTCCACCTGTCATCAAAAGAAAACTAGGTTAGAATTGTATCCGGAAGTCCAAAGAGGACAATACGTGGCGCGGAGACCCGGACATTATACTATATAAGAGGATTTGACGAGGCGCACAGACACGGACATTATACTATATTTATATTGCAAATCACATTTTCCTCTATGAACCAACCAATTTCAGCGCGCGACACAATCCGTTCACATTGACTATGAACGGATTATGAACTAGCTTAAAGCATGCGACCGAGAGAGCGTAATGGTTTGGGGGAAAAAAAGAACATCTGTTACAAAGATCTCGCAAGTCACACCTTTGGATTAAGATTGTAAACTTACGTGGATTATCATCCCAATCTTGCGGTCTCCTACCTCCAAAAATACAGTGCACCTTGCAATGTTGATAAAAGGCAGGGTGAGACGAAATGTGACGTCATGTCTATGTTTTGACGTATGTCACAATACGACTGTGACATAGGTGGATCTTAGGAGTTCGTTTTATGCAACAAAATATTTCCTGACTTATACCAAGCAATGTAAAAAATCAATGTTTAAGACATGAATGAAAACAACTTCCCCCTTCAATGTATGTATAAACAATGATAGAAAATCCAATGGGTTCAGGAACTTGTTAAATAATTCCTTTAATTAGTACATAGTTTTACACACAATCCCCTTTTTTTCCCCTAAGTACACAGTTTTACCCAAACACACATATTTGATTAATTCAATTACTTTTCTCACAGAATAAAGTATCTTTTAAAACAGTCTAAAAATTTAGTATTATTTGAAAGGGAAAATGACATTTTTCTTAGAAATGTAAAACAGTGTAGAACAGTTTACTTACTCACACGATGTAAACATCTGTGGAAACTCTTAGTAAAGTTTACATAAAATGTCGCAATGTCACTAGAGTTGTTGAATTGTTCTAGCTATTTTACGTTACATATTTGGTAGATTTATTATCGAAATTTGATTGAACAGCATGTAATTGTAAAACGACTCATTAAAAAAAAAAACTCAACCAATACTTCGAAATTTAAACAAAAAGGGGGTAGCGTTAAAATCATTACAGTTAGTTTTATCATATTCAGAAGAGAACATCATTAAGCTGCTTGACTTGACGGGCTCACAAAAGAATCGTCCATTTAGAAGATATAAGGCATCGCAGAGTATGAAATGTGTTGCTTGATTAACAATCGTTTATGGTATCTTACTTTAGCATGATGATTTGAAACAGATGGACACCTACTTTCAGGACATGCCCAATCATGGTACATTATACACCAAATTGCTTTCGTTTAACATCAAGGCGAATAGCTGCGACATCTGTCGGTATGAATGGGCGTTAAACGTATGTTGAATGTCGCAAAGTGATTATTGAAACCTATGATAGATGCCTTCTTTTGCAACAACAAAAAAAGAGCCCATCTTTTCAATAAAGTAATGGAAATGCAATATTTTGCAGTATACTCGTATATTAAAAGTTGCTCTATCGTTGATCTTTTCTCTGGAGCTATTTTAAATATCACGAAAACAGAATGAAACAGATCACTGTAAATGTATTGCATCTCTTATTAAAACAGTTGAATGATATTGACTGCAACGAGATTTCCAATTCAGATAAAACGATAAAGGAATTGATTAAAGACCCGAGGCTTACAAAATCACATCGATCTATATATGTAATAAGGGAACTGTTCGCACACTCAAGACGCCACGGGAAATGGGTGTGCGTGCGCTGTCGGTGATTTCTGAAGAGAGAATCCAAGAACAATCTTATAAAATACCATAAGGAATACAAAATAAGAAGGACAAATATAGACCCTTGGGAACACCAAAGATGGTATCGGGTACCCAGGAGGTGTAAGCATTCCTGCTGACCGGCCATACCCACCGTGAGACTTGTATCTTGATCAGTTAAACGGAGTTATCCGTAGTCAAAATCGATATGTAAAACAGGGCATGACATTTGGAATGAAACAAGTCAGACAGCATTCGACCCAATGGCAGAAACATATTAGATGATACATTTACATTGTATTCCAAATAATATACATTCGAAAATAACATTCATCTGCTTTTTATACGCCCGTCTTAAGAGCCATTCTCTGTAAGCATCAAAATTTTTATTATAGGGGTGGAAAGGTACCCTCACCGATTTTGCTGAAATTTGGCATATAGTGATTATTTGATACCCTCTCATAGAATTTGGTACCAAAATTCGAAATTGAGGTACCGTTGCCATGGTAACAAGAACACTGTGAAAACAGCTCCCAAGATGCTTAAAAATGCTCGATTTTGGCCTATTTTTGATTAAACATAAACAAATTAATTTTAGTGATGTACAAATTTCTCTATTGCTTATTTAAAGATTAGGTTCAGCATAATAAATTCTTAATAAAACATCAATAAATCAATATTGGATTACCTATTGTTCCTGAGGTTGAAAAATCAATGTTTTAGCATTTTGACTATTTTTGAAAAAAAATCATTTTTAAGCCATTTTATGACATCATTTACAAGAAAACACAACAACACACGTCAATGAAAGTTATATATGATTTAATTCATCCCATTATGTGTTAAATATAAAAAAAAAAACGACAAATGTCTTATTTTGCTTAATAAAATTATATAGCTTGAAAAATTGGTTGCCATGGTAATATGAAAAATCTCATAATATGAATATATGAGTCAAATTTTAATAATTTATCAATATAATATCCTTAATCTATTAAATTTGGCATAAACAATGATAAATATCATGAATTATCATGTTATGAAATATTTCAGTTGCCATAGCAACCATATTTCAGTATTTTATAACAAGGTTTTAATAAGTAAACTAGTATGCTAATTTGTATCAGAAAGCATTACAGCTCTGCTTATTACCATGTGAAAGTGTAAACTCATTGTCATATTATATTTGAACATATAAATTGATGTAAAAGTCTGCTTAAATTAGCAATATAAATGATTAATTCTTTTGTTACCATAGCAACCATTATAAGATACATGTATATGGTTCCTTTAAGTTTTAAAGAAAAGTGCTGACTATAAAACTGATTTGTGTCAGGAAGCAGAAATGTGTGTGCCTATTATTAAGTGAAAGTGTTCTGTCATAATCTTAATAATTGTTATAAAGTACAAATTTCATAATTTCCATGGATTAGTCATAAGTTGGATTACTTGGTGTAGCAAACATTTAAAAAAAATCTTCAAGTCAAAAGGCAATGGTAGAAGATTATTACATTTAAAATGAAAATTAATTTTTTTTTAATGTGTTTGAATTACTTTGTGTTGAATAGAATTTTTACTTTTCACAAGATAAAATTACATATTTATCTCTAGGTATTTTCTGTAAAGCATTATATGACTCTGTTTAATCATTTAAATTTAATTATTACAAAGGGGGAAATATGAAGAAAAATGTGTTACTATGGAAACGATAGAGCCAGCAACCATAATCATTGAAAACAATTTAATGTACGTGTACTTCAGTAGATTTATTCTATAATATCATAACTTTATCTTTGTATTCATAGGCTGGTTAAAATATACTAATTAAGAAGGAATTCAATTTGTAGTTTAGTTGCTATGGAAACCTACTTCCATGGAAACATTATGTTGGCGATTTAGATTTCTTTTCATTTTAAACTACAAGTATTTTACCTACTTATACTCAGTTGAGTCAGTTTTGACCAGAGATAGCTAGTCCAAAAGTCCTGTTATGAAAATGTTGGTAATCTGACTGTTTTGTCTCCATGGAAACATTAAATAGGAACTGTAACAGCTACATGTAACTGTAGTATATTAATGATTGGGTATGCATTATTTTCCCAACATTTTCTTGACACTGATTTGTATAAGCTACCCACATACACATGTACTAACGATTTCTAAATTGTTTTGTGTGTCAACTAAAGCTGCAAGGTACCAGAAAGATGATGTTACTTAGGTCATAATCTACTTACACCAGTACACCACCCTTTCATTTCATTTCTTTATTTCGCGATTAATCCAACTTTAGTAGGGGGGAAAACAACTGAATATGGATGGCATTTTGGCTTGTGTCAGTACTTTCTTTATAAGTACATTAGTGCACTTTTCTAATTACTTTGTTGCAAATAATTTCATTCATTTCCATGAATACTAGATTCTGTGATGATGGCATTAAAAAAGATTTGCAATGCAAAATCAATGCCCATTAAAATTCCCAAAACATCCATTGTTTATAACAACACAATTTACAGGGGTGGGGGATTGCTGTTGTTAAAAACAGGTTTTGGTTTTGTATCAAAATTATAATATGGGTTTATGTGTCATTCATTAACTGAAATTGATATCTTATTCAGCATTAGCTCTTTGACTCTCCCAAAACTCTATTAACCTTTCAAGACTTCTATAATTGAGTCACTCCTATTTCCTGTTTCCCAGGTTTAGCAGATAAAAGTTTATTGGGACACTTGTGCTCTGACTTTGTAACAATGTAGTCATGCTGTAATGCATGCCACCTGTGTTGTCTCTGAAGTTAGGGATATTTGTAATTCTGGTAACACACTTTCCGTCATGAACTTGATGATTTGGAGCTCAATTCATTAGAGGATCCCATGAGCCAAATAAAGTCAGTCACACAGAAATGAGCTGATAGATGGACATGCAGACTAACGCCTAACCATGCTATTATACCCCACCATGGGATTTATAGTAATCTCAGCTATTGAAAACTGCAAACTTTATTCAGCAAAAAGAAGAAAATGTGAAAATCTTTCATACATTAATTGAAGTTTATATATCCTGGAAAAAGTACAAAGTAAATGTTTATACTGAAAACCCAGTTAGCACACTATTTCCCCCTCCCCCTTACATCTTTAAAAGAAATTCTAACATCAGCTGACCAATAGTATTATACACTGCTTATAAATTTACTCTATAGTACTGTAGTACATGTTTTGTATGATCAGCAAAATATGCAATTTCATTAATTTTTATGATTCATAAATAAATAATTTATACACACACACACACACACACACACACACACACACACACACACACACACACACATATATATATATATATATATATATATATATATATAATGTATTAACATGTACATATTGCATTATTATTTGTGTTAAATAGCTGTGTTTTGCAGCTTTTCAAGCCCCGGTCATTTTGCCTATCAGTTTTTGATAGACTCGGATAACATACACATGTGGTATAAATTAAGCACATGGGACCAGCTAGTGGCTGCATTATGCCTGGGGTTTGGGGTCAAGTGTTGATTTCAAAACAATTAACTGTTCCTTTGTAAACAGGTGATTATATGATTTTGTCCTTGCATAGGCTTATCTAAAAAGAATTGTCACAAGGTTACCACTATGTAAGTATCATGGTTTGATTTTACTGTAATCACAATTCATTCAGATAATTTCAAAGTTACAGTTGTCATTGTGTAATCAATATTAAATTGTAATCATCTACTTCATTCATATTCTATAGTACTCTAAATTCGTAAAGAAAAGAAATAGTTACAATATTTTGTTTCACCTAGCTTGTAGGGGTAAAGGTGTCAGAGTTAGAAAAAATAGATCTTCAAAAGAAATAGGACACATATCTTGCAGTATTTTGTACATGGAAATATATAAGATGTTTGAATGTTGTGGTGTCAATTAGTTCTGGGAAAACATGCACGAACTGTCATGCAATGTAAAGCACAGCTGGTAACATGATTGCAGGAACTATAACTTGAAGCCTCCATGCTCTAATGTTGATTAATTGTTTTTATCATGGGTAATACATAATTACTGAAACCTGTAAGTAATATTCATGATGAATAAGATCGATGTATTGATAAGCATTAAATTTTCAGCTATCAGTCTATTCTCAGTACCTCGGTGAAGAAAAGAGATTTATAATTAGTCCGATACTGGGGATATGTGCATGTAGGCAGATCATTGTACCTTATTAGAATTAATGACATTTGTAGAATTAAAGTTTTCAATTTGAAAATATTGTTGTACATATCCTCCACTTTTCATCCATATCACCAATTTCTCTGGTGACACGTAGCATACCTCCTTTAGTCCCAATCAATTTATAAGCATCAGATTAAACTGTTTTGTTTTCACTGTTAACTTGGTAGAGGGAACAATAATTAGAATTAGTTTAGAATATCATAATATATAGAATACGTTAAGTTTTAAATTTTAAAAGATAAATTTAACACTCATGAAACTTACTTTATATAAACCTGAATCGATGAAAGGAGTCTCCAGGAGAATTAAGGAAATGATTTTGACAAAAGTAAGGATTTTGATTTAATTTGACAAGTACACTGTGTGTATGTTGAAATACAAACATGCTCTATAAATTCATTCAGCATTTTAATTTTATGTGTCTTAAAACCCCTACATATCTGAATATTTTGTATATTGAATTACATTCTGTACTTATGATTTGGGACCTGACATATTTGCATTATGTCAAAAATATGCATCTGAATACATATTGTTTAATATCAACAATAAGACAAAATCTATGTTCAATGATTCGTCATGCTGATGATTCATTTCTCAACCTATTCCCAAAAACATTCTAAATGACTTGTGACATTACATTATATTATAACAAACAGTTGTTAAGATATGTCCCTTAACAAACAGTTGTTAAAACATGTCCCTTAACAAACAGTTGTTAAGATATGTCCCTTAACAAACAGTTGTTAAAGACATGTCCCTTAACAAACAGTTGTTAAGATATGTCCCTTAACAAACAGTTGTTAAAACATGCCCCTTAACAAACAGTTGTTAAAACATGCCCCTTAACAAACAGTTGTTAAAGACATGTCCCTTAACAAACAGTTGTTAAGACTTGTCTCTTAATAAACAGTTGTTAAAAAGGTTGTGCAAATGGAGTTCTTTTCTTAACAATCAATTGTTAAGACCTTTCTGGACAAAGATGCTGTGTTCATTGTAACATTTCGAGTTTTCTTAACAAACAGTTGTTAAAATTAGCTTCTTAACAACCACACAAGGGTTTTGATCAAATGGAATTGATCAAGTTAAAGTGGAATGTGTTGTAGATGAATGACTTATAAGATGCATGCATTACAAAAAATACAGCCCAAATTCCAATTCGGGGTGGGGTGGGGTATTATTTTGTTTTTAAAAGCAAATTTTGTGTCCATCTTGGTTATATAAGAATATGAATTTAAAGTTGTCCTGTTTCTGTCAGACTTATCCTGATTGTTTTCTATCAGATTAAAATTGTACATTTTAAATTGCAGTCTGTGAAGCTCTCAGTCAGTGCAGAAAATAAATTAAATAATCTTCAATTATATGTTCAAGCTTTATCTAAATATGAGTTTGTAAACAATGACTAACACACTATATTTGTTTTTGAATATATATCAGTATTTTTCTGTAAACTATGGACATATACAGTTGCATTGTTCAGCTGAGTACAGTTCCTTCCATGAAAGGGGATGAGAAATTAAAAAACAGGTCATCAAATATTCTCCAACAGTTTCAGCCTCTGTGATTTTCTCAGTGGACACATTCCAGCTGAACAATCTTTAAACAAGTTCCAGCCATGTTGGATCCACTTAAATTTTAATGACCCACAACTGTGTTGTCATAATGATGATGCTGAGTCTTGTACATTCCTCACAGAAAATATTTCTGTTTTAATTTCATTTAGAACATCCAATCTTGAATCTGCACCCCTGACTGTCAGAGCTACAAATGTATATTAACAATAAATATTTCTTGCTGATTAATAAGTTTAAATAACATCAGAACTTCAAAATGAAATTAAATTGACAGATTTATGAATATTTACAAATGTTAAAGTTAATGTGATAAATCTTATTCACAAACACCTATCGGCACAGGCATTTCTCATGTACAAGATTTTGCTTGAAGTTTATATTCAACGGTGAATTGCATATGGAATTGGATAGATCTATATATTTGTTTATTGTCTAGTTATTTTACAAACTGAGGCAAAATGAATGATAGTAAAGTACTTACGGATCTGAATTGTTATGACAACAGCATTGAGCACATTTAATGCCACCTGTGCGTTTCTTTTTCGGCTAATCTTCTCGGAAGTTTTTGCATACAAGTTCTCCCTGTTGTAATCACGATCGCAGCGTAAATCCACTGATACATACTCACGAATTTCTACTTTCACTTCAGAAAAGGGACGTAACTTGTCTTGATGGAATACGCATTGCAGTCAAGAGTCGAGGTGATCTAGATTTCAGAAAAACTTGCATATTTTCGCAATCGCGCAAATTTTAAAATCAATTTATTTTCTTAAATGAAATATGACATCTCTAATTTTTTGATATGTTATTCTAGTAGATACGATACACATTTATCAATGTAAGAACAATCCACCAGTGGTTGTGTTTCTGCACAAAATTGAAACAATTTTTTCTCATTTTCAGTGGGATTTTTGGGTATTTGAGGGCATATATTTCATGTTATGGCGTTGCAGCAAATCAATTTTATTTTTAAAAATTACACACAACATAGCTTAATTAAATAACAATGGAAATTAAATGAAAAATGAACAAACACATTTTTATAAAGGAAAATTCAATATTTACTGAGGCTCACGTCTTTGCACAAAATCGGATGTCTTGTTGCCATGGAAACACGAGTCAAAGCCCATTTTTAAAGGTGTCATGATTAAAGGACTGAAGTATGTATACTTTGTGTAAAATTTCGTCAAAATCCGTGTCGGTCGTTTTCCACATGTTTTGATGCTTACAGAGAATGGCTCTTAAGACGGGACGTATTATGGTATGGCGTTCATGTCCGTCCGTCTGTCCGTCCGTCTGTTAGCTTTTTCGTGTCCGACCCGTAACTTAAATACTACAAGGCCTAGAATCATCAAACTTTGTCTGTAGATACATCTTGGGTAGAAGGTGTGTCTCACATTAAAACCAGGTCACTGTGACTTTTCATTAAGAAGATATCCGTCTGTCCGTCCGTCTGTTAGCTTTTTCGTGTCCGACCCGTAACTTAAATACTACAAGGCCTAGAATCATCGAACTTTGTCTGTAGATACATCTTGGGTAGAAGGTGTGTCGCACATTAAAACCAGGTCACTGTGACTTTTCATTAAGAAGATATGGCCATATATGGCAAAAACTTGTCCGGCTCATAACTTGAAAACTATTAGACCTAGAATCACCAAAATTGGTCAACTAATGCATCTTAGGTAGAAGGTGTGTTGCATCCTACTTCAAGGTCACTGTGACATTTAATTAAGATGATATAAAAAATGTTTTAATGGGTACAATCTATACTGTTAACAATATGTGACGGGCGTATCATGTGCCGTGGTGGTGCACTTTATTTCATTATTCGCCAAGTCTCAGTATAGAAGGCCGGCCGGGGATACATGGGACAAAGCCACGGGATAATGTTGGTGGGATGCTATTCCATTTATTAACAGGGTGCATTATTTGGTCGTATATAAAACGTGACTTCCATAGATCATCGAGAAATCATGGTTAAGGGGAGATATGTATTGCATGTTTAATAGCGCTGGTACTTATTCTCGCAATGCATTAAAGAAATAACAACTTTGAGATACATATAGGACTTTCAGATTTCACGTGAGTATAGACGCACAAGTTAGAAAGTGGGGAAACATAGGAATTGGTTTGCAGTCTAATATTCTTAAGCCAGTGTTAAATTGTTAGAAAAATTCCATCTTCCATCCCATTTATGTATATTTAGGGAGTGAAAGTAAATTTTACTCATGTCATACAAAATTGTATAAAATGAGTAAAAATTACTTTTATTCCTTAGGATTTGATTTAGTAAAATTATATCAATCTCATGACTCCTACAAGCAATACAAAGTAGAGAGTTGAGCAAACACGGACCCCTGGACACAGCAGGTGCCTACGAGAAGTAAGCATCCCCTGTTGACAAGTCACACCCGCTGTGAGCCCTATATCTTGATCAGGTAAATGGAGTGTACCAAGAACGGCCTAACAATTGTTTTGAAACCAGTCAGACAGCATTTGACCCAATGATAGATTGTATTGGCAAACTAGATTGTTATAACGACCATATAATTTGCGAAATGTTGACTTTAAACGAAACTGTTGAATCCCTGCACCATCAATTTATTTGTCAGTAGCCTGCCTCGATTTAAAAACTGACCATACGCAGAACAAGCTCTTGCGTATTGAATCAGTTGAGAGATATAAACACCATATGCAGGTGATAATGGAATATTGCTACATAAATATGGGAAGTTGACAATGGAAAAGCTGAAATCATCCCGTTTGTCATAAAGCTGAGTTGTTAGTTTGCCGTTAATATCTATTTCCAATAAAATATTTAATCATGAAGCAGAAGTGGAGGACTCTGTGGTGTCTTTTATTTCGAGTTCAAAAGGATATATTGAATCGACATATAAATGAAAATTATTATTGTTAATAGATAATACGTCGTCGATATATCTAAATGTAGAATTAAAGTAAGAGATTGTTTTTCTCACGTAGAAGTTTTTGAATAAATTCTGCTTCATAAGAATATTAAAACAGGCCAGCTAACAAAGGAACACAATTCGTGCCCATGGGAATTCCAATAGACTGTTGGAAGACCTGATCACCAAAGTCCATGAAGATATTGTCAATGAGGAACTCTAGCATGCTTTTTATTTCAACTTCAGAGTACTAGTCTTGTGCGTGGAATCAGAGTGGTGTATAACAAAGTATGTTTTTGAGTGACTGATCACTAAATATGAATATTTCCGTCTTCCATTTTTGTTGAAGAAGCAACCGTCTATGATGTCAAAAATTCTAGTCTTTAATTTAGCGTGAGGAATGGTCGTGTAAACTGTTGAAATGTCATACGGTTCGATGTTGTTGATTTGAGAAAAGTTTATTTGCGATTTCATTTTTTACTAAAAGTTCTTTCGAATTTTTTAGAGTCCACATTTGATTTACACCACTTCTGGCATATGTAGTCGTATAGCACGTTTGAAATTTCTCCTTCGCAGCTGTTAATATTTTCGTGATAATCAAAGATAGTAGCTTGGTAGAACATTTACTGGATCCAACAATGTATCTTTGTTTGTAAGGGTTTTTATGTAGTTTAGGAATCCAGAATAGATACGGTAACTCATATTCATCCGATCCACTGGCTGGGATATCGTTCTATTTGTGAAATCTTGGGTGTACAGTGGGTATCTCTTGTATGTCGAATGGTTATAAACAGATAAAAAAAATCATATAATGCTTAAACACTCACAACATTTTACGATGGAAAAATAATTAAATTTAAAAAATAATGAAACCTTTCTATGTGAGCTAATTTTTGTCCACCCGGAGTATTTAAATAATCGCAGTTTACGAAAGCAATCATATGCACGAGGTGCTTTGATTTCGTCAGAATGTCATAAAAATAAAAGATGGAAATTTAGTGATTTAATTGTTATCATGATTTTTATACGCCCGTCATTAGACTGGACGTATTATGTTATGGCGTTGTCCAACGTCTGTCTATCTGTCCGTCTGTCTGTCCGTCCGTCCAAGGTCATATTTTCCGTACCTTTTTCCGTGATGGAAGGATGTACCACTTTGAAATTTGGTCACAATTTCTCCCTCAAACAATTTGTCGTAATTTTTTCCCCTTACAGATACAGCCCTGGAAGTTACACATAAGTTTCCTCGCAGGAATACAAGTTCAGTTTGCATTTCAGCTGGATTGGCCCGTGGACCCTTCCGTGACCTACATTAGGACTAAAAGTAGGTCAAACATTTTCCGGACTTTTTTCATTATGGATACAGATACAGACAGGCTTCCTTTTGGAGGAATACAAGTTGACTTTGCATTTCAGCAGGATTGATTCGTCCTTGACCTACTTTTGGGCTAAAAATAGGTCAAACAGTTTTCCGGGCTTCTTCATTACGGATACAGATATTGCCCTGAAATTTAGTCACAGGCTTCCTTTCGGAGGAATACAAGTGCAGTTAGCATTTCAGCTGGATTGGCGGACAATGACCTACAGTACATGTACTTTAGAGGTTGAACTAGGTCAAAGAGTTTTCCAGATTTTTTTTCTAGTATAGTCACAGGTATTGCTCTGGAATGTATTCACAACCTTCCTCTCAGAGAAATACATAATCAGTTCACATTTCAACTTAATAGGTGCATCATGACCTACTTTAGGGCTAAAAGTAGATCAAATGGTTTCCTGGACTTTTTCTCGTCATAGATACATATATTGCATTGCCATTTTGTCACAACCTTCCTCTCAGAGAAATACATATCAGTTCACATTTCAACTTAAGGTAGATCTATACTCGGCCTTAAATGGACTCAATCATGAAAAAATTGCCTTTACAAGATAAATATAGATTCCAGTAATAGATAGACATTAAAAATATATTTGTTGACATGCTATTTTCGTTGTTATTGCTTCTCAAAAGTAAGCACCCCATCAACATTAAGGAAAATGCACTCCTCCTTCTTTATTTTTCTTATTAATTATTATTTCCCCAAACAAATGGGCTGTAATAAGCAACATAGACTATATACCCTTTATTTAACGGTATGCAATCATTTATTCTAATAAATTGGAATAAATATTTTCACAATGTATACTTTATGAGCCCAAACATGTGAAAGGAAATACTGTAGAAGATACCATTTGACGTCAATATTGGTCTTTTCCCTAATTTTGATGGACTAAACCTTGAATAAATTGTTTTTGATTTACAAATTATTGTCTTAGAATAAGGATTTGAGCAAGAAAATCATATGTTCACATATTATTTTAGAAGCTATCAGCTCTACAACAAGTACACCCCCTTAAAATCCTGAAAAATTATACATTATCGTATTTTCGTAAGACATGTTTGAGCATATTTACAACCTTGAATAATAATTTGAACTATGCTAAACTATAACTATTATAAGATACATGTGGTTTACAATTAAATTTTACATTTTATCTGGAAAAAAAAATCTAGAGAGGCTTTGCACAATGTAAATGTAAAACGAAAGTAACAAACTGAATTTTGATGATTTTGCTTATATGATTAATGTATACGTGTAATGTGTGATATATCTTATATCCTGAGACCAAGTTTTATATGAATCTCTACAGGTCATGAAATCATTTACATGTACATAAATTGGATGTATGCACATGTACACGTACACCACTTACGCCGGTCTAAGTAGATGCAATTTCAATAAGGAACTAATAGATGCCGCCCCAATAATTTTGAAAAAGGAGAGAGGATGAAGAAAAAATGACAAATTCATGACGGTCGGTGAAATAAAACAAATTATTTGCAGCTGATCTTCGAAGCTTGTGTCAATATCTGTAACATTGTAGCAGCGAACACAACTACAATATCTGTGGTCACTGAAGCAGCGAAATGTGAACTTTTCTGTTTTACACGAGCGTACCATGTATTTGTTGATGATAATTTGGAACCTATTCTAACCCGGATCCTCATAAATGAAGTATTATCATGATGCTCGTGGAAATCGGAATTGGTCTGACCTCCCCCCTTTCCCATCTGTCTCCCCACCCCCCCCCCTTTCCGATGTCCCGCAATTCCATATGTTGAACATTTGGATCATAGTAAAACGTTTACATACATAAATAGTCAGTGTACACTGAATGCCTCACGGACATGTACAATGTACATGTACAATGTAATTGACACACCCTCATCCACCAAAATGTTTGTTATTCAACCGATTTTTTTCTAAGGCTATAATCATCTATATCTCCCCCCCCCCTTTAAAAAACACCACAAAATCTCAACTTAAGATTTGACTGATAAGAAGATAAGAACACCCAGGAAGGAATTGATATCGGATATTCATATCTCGTATTGCCATGTAAAAATCAAATGGATATCGTTAAAGTATCACATTTCGGAAAACGGAAACGTGGTTCCGCATTTACATTTGATTGTGACGTAGGCCGAGTATAGGTCTACTTTAATTGGTGCATCATGACCTACTTTAGGGCTAAAGGTAGATCAAATGGTTTCCTGGACTTTTTCTCGTCATAGATACAGATATTGCATTGCCATTCTTTCACAACCTCACTCTCAAAGAAATACATATCAGTTCACATGTTAAAGGGATTGGTGCACCATGACCCACTGTAAGGCTTTTCTATTCAGAATGTATATTGTATCAATTCAGAATGCATATTATGCTTCCAGGTTGAATTTCACTGTCCCCGGGCG